>NC_050447.1:129110408-129287845 GCF_903995425.1 Onychomys torridus | reverse complement strand
AGGAGAGAGGGAAGACATGGGAGGGAAGAGGAAAGGGGCCTCTCTGTCATTTGTCCAATACCTACAGTCGCCTTCCTGTCATCTTCCAGAACTGCCCCTACAATGACTGCCACAGGGCCTATCAGCCAGTGACATATAAATCTGCTCAACTCCACTTATCCTGGTGCTGTGTCTCCAGGCTGCCTTGAGCTACCTTAACTCAATAAAAGCCTTCTACTGAAGTCCAGGATTCTCCTTGGCCCACAGCCAGTCTGCCTTCTGAGCTCCTCACACCTCAGTGTCAAAGCTAAACCAAGAACAGGACAATCTGTGTGTCTGTGTGAGAGGATGATCGGCCAGGTCTGAATGATCAGTCTTTAAACAGAGCACTAGCAGGCCAGCAGAAAACTGAGGGCAGAGCAGTAAGGGGATTGCCCAGGCCTGGCAACAGATCCAGAACAACTAGAGTGGCAGCTCCTTTATCCACCACAAACTTAAGTCAACCCCCAGGCTCCTATGGTCAGTCTGGTCTCTCAGGATGCATAGACTCAATGCACAGATCTGGGTACCACTCTAACTCATTCCAATGAAAGTACCCAAGTAATGTGGTGCATAAGAAAGTAGAATCTGGAAGCTTGCTCTACAAGAACACACACACACACACACACACACACACACACACACACAGAGAGAGAGAGAGAGAGAGAGAGAGAGAGAGAGAGAGAGAGAGAGATTTTCCCAAAGTTCATAATACTGATTCATTTCCCCCTTGATAGGCCAAGGCTTGCTGGCTTGAGAGCCCAATGTTCTAACATTAACATGGCACTTACTCACCAGGACCTAGAAGTCAGTGGTCAATCATGCTGGAAATACAGGTTAGATACTTAAGCAGAGCTCATATGCCTGTGGACATTTACAGGATGACTTGGAGGAAGCCCTGCACTGCAGAGTGACAGCTGAGTCCTTACGAACTTTTGTGGATCTGAGCATCCCCCTTGGGAACTGACCTGTTAAACTCACTGCCATCCACTTTGCTCAAGCTTCCACCAGAAGACAGGTAGGGCTGGTGAAAGCAGGCAGATCCAGCTGCTTGGCTTGAAGTCTCAACCACACCACCCCCAAAGTAGCTTGCCCACTTTCTTCTCACAATGTAGAGACTTTCTGTGTTGAGAGTTATCCTTGAGTGTGGGGCAGGTCATGGGCTTATGGATAACCCATGGGTAGTCCAAAACCACAGGAGATGTGGCAACTGAAAACTCAAAGGCCAGTGGTGGCAGTGCAGCTTGGGGAGGAAGCCATCCTTGGTTTCTGGGCAGCCTTTTGCTCACAGGGTGATGATGCTGATGCACTTCTATGGTCAGCCTGTGCCTGCCCCTCATCCTGTGACCCTGGGGATCCTCTGTTTGGCAAGTGTTACAATTAGCACAGGCAGAAATGGGGAGAGGTCTCCCACAAGGTTGTCCCCCATCGGTCACTTTCTTCCTTCTGTTCTTCCTGGAGACATGAAAATGAGACTTTAGAACATGTCTGTGTCTCATGGCTCAGAGAGCATCTTGGGGTACTTAGGGGCCCTGAGAACACTTTGGTAGCAGCAGTGATGGGAAGGTGGATGAGAAGGCCCTTGCCCATCAGAGCTTGTGAACAAGTTCACAGGGAGCCGAGGCCTCTTGGGTCTGGACCCAAGAACCTTGCCCACTTTACACCCTGCTGTCTCCCTTCCCCTGACTCCCAGGGATGCTCATTGCTCACACATTGTGCTGCCCCAGTATGTTTACCCTGGCCTTTTTCTGTCTGCCTGTGTGGCTCTTCTCCCTGGGGAAACCCTGCCTTCAAGATCTTTGTCAGTTCTCACTTCTATGAGTTCTTTCCCGGCCTCACACTCACTCAGACCCTAAAGTTGCCCTAACTGGGCTAAGTCCCCCCCCTCCTGTGCCCCCCCCCCCCCCTTGCTGCTGCCAATCTCCATGTCTTCTGTAGCCCTGGTCATGAACATGGGAGTGAAAAGCTCTGAGCATGTTGCTCATCCTGCTGACCCCACAGACAACACCACAGGATGCATTGCGGGCTAGAGCAGGGCACACTTACTCACACAAAGAGCCGCCACCCCACTTCATCAGAGCTAAGCCACCTGATCCGGATGAACAATTCACATTTGGTCCATTGGCCACAGGCATAAAAAGGAAGACGCTTCCTCTATCATCAGCCAAGAAAAAATATTGACCATCTTCTACACACACACAATCAAACAAGTTTAAAAAACAAAACAACAAACAAACAAAAAAGCACAAAATTAGAAAACTGTGATCTGGCCCCATCCAGATTTGGACCAATGTAAGGACTCCTCACCTTACAACCAGGCATTTCAGAAACCTCATGGGAAAAGCAAGGAAACATTCACTTTACCAAAAATGTGGGCACAGAATAGCATTTCCTGAGTGGCCACTGCCACACCACTGTGTGCTCTACCACACAAGCATCCCTAAGCTGTAACTTACTGTACATTTTTCTTCAATTAGTGTCATCCTTTCAATGTACTTCATGTTCTTAATCTCCACGAGTCTAAGTCTGAAACCTGTGGGCATTTCAAAAGACCTGGCTGCATTCAGTCCTTACAAAGCCACTGCATGGTAGCCCCGGTTTGCTCTGCCAACCTCTCGATGCTGGGGGTTGAAATGTCCACACTGTACTCTTCTGGATCAGGGACCCTGCCCAGTGGCTCCTAAAGGGCCCAGCCAAGGAAATTTCTGTGAGCAAAATTTACAAATCCTGGAAGGCAAGGCAGTACGTTAAAGCCAGGCTTTGTGCTCATTTCAGGGAATAACCACACCCACCCCAGTGGAGGCTCATACCTACTGTCTCCATCCTCAGGGAACCCCTACAGTGGAGTCCTTTCACGAATGCCCAAGAGCTGCAGGCTCTGCTGAAAGTGGGCTGGGAAACCTGCCACCTCCTCATGGGGTACCTGGGACAGAAGCCACAGCAACAACTGAGGCATCCCTAACGGTCATGATGGCATTGTGCCTTCCCAGAAGTCCTGTTGCACAAGTGCTGGGCACACTTTGTACAGCATCTGACACTTAGCACTGAGCATGGATAATCTTTGCCAAGGCTGAGGAAGAAAAAAATAGAAGATCACAGTAATTCTAACTACGGGCGCTTCCTCTGGAACTCACAGGGATGAGAACTCTGACTTAAGCCTCATATGGCCCCTCAAGGTAGTTACAACCAAAGGAAACCTGTTTCTAGAAAGAGGGCCTGAGGCCCAGCCTGCTGAAGCAATTTCCTAGGCTGGGCCTTTAGGAGCTGCTGGCCAGGGACCATGAATCGTCCTGAGAACCATGACCACTGTGCATGGTCCCTGATCCAGAAGAGTACAATGTGGACATTTCAACCCCCAGCATCGAGAGGTTGGCAGAGCAAACCAGGGCTACCATGCAGGGGCTTTGTACAGACTGAATGCAGCCAGGTCTTTTGAAATGCCCATGGTTTCAGACAGCCCACAGTAGCTTCTAGATCCTTGAGTGGCCTACTGTTTTTCCAACCCCAAGAATATCCTACTACAGCCATGCTAGTGTCCTTTCTTTCAGAGTGACTGACGCCCTACCCCCAGGCAACAAGCACCATGCTAACAGAGAAGCAGCAGGCTTCAGCTGACCTACCAGCTATTCTAGGCCAATGGGCATCCAAGATCAGAGCCTGAGGTAGAGTTCTGGGAAGAAAGAGGTGAGAAATCATAGCCAGGAAACTGAATTAAACAACTCTAGGACTTCCCAAGAGCAAGCTCTTAATGCTAAAAGGCTTTTGCCTTTCAAAGCAATGGAGCCAAGAAGGGCTGTCCATGCACCACACATTGTTGCCATGGCAACATGTGGATAGGCAGCTAATACGATGCTGCAGGCACCTTGGATATATGTCTTCGTGCTGGGCCCAAGGATTCTTCAGTGCAGGGTGACTCAAGAGGGTTCTAGTGTCTGAGAGGCTCTGGTGTGCCCTATCTTCCATGCTCCCTTCTCACTCTCCCCATCGGCCTTCCGTCTGTCCTCGTGGCTCCTGGACAGTCACACAACCTGATTCTGTTTCTGCTTCACTGAGCTACGGATCAAGTCCAAGGCTACTGTCTTTACCATTATCATCACCTCTTAGTAAAAAAACTCATATCAAAAATCTCTTGCCCAGCCTCATCTTTTCGTTATCTTTTACATTTTTCTCATTATAAAGACATGTACATTGTGCAATCAGAAAACCCGAAAGGGGGGTACGAGACTCACTGAAGCCAGCCACCCGACACATGCTCCCTTCACATGCTGCTATCACATCTTTGCTTCTTTCCCCCACTGTTCTGTCTCTGATTATTTTTTATTTAAAGAATGAACCATGCTATCTGTAGCTTGTATCATGCACTTTTCAGTTAGTATATATAGTGAGCATTCTCTCGTCATTTGGTGAAAGGATTCTTCAGAAACATGACTGCAAATGACAAGACTATCCATCATGTGAATGGGCCATGACGTAGCTAACTCTTACCACATTGTTGGAAATTTCATCTGTTTCCAATTTTTTCATATTAAAATAATGCAACAATGAATACCTGAATATCTGAGCCTATGTGTGGATCCACGACTCTTCCTCAGACTAAAGTTGTACAAGTTCAATTTTTTGGCCCTCACTGTGGCTAGTTTTCAGATTCTTACTAAAAAGCATTTTAGAAAACTGGTCTAGGATGCCCGCTCAACACCTGAATATCAAAGTGGCCATTTCACTGTATCTCTGCATGCCTGGACCCTATAATACTTAAAGCTTTTCCCTCATGAATTGTGAGAAAGGAAACATTGTTTTACTGTGAAGTTTTTTAACTTTAGTAAAGCTTGGCATTTTCCACTTTTACATTTTCTTCTGTGGTTGGATTGTTCATGTCCTTTGACCTTTTTGTTATTATTTTTAACTATAAAAGTAATAAATAGAGGTGTATAAACACACCCTCATGCTGTCTTCAGGCTGACGTCAGGATAGCAGTTCTGACGTTCACCCTCTCACCCATCTGGAATACATTCGGATGGATCTTATTCAGTAACAGTCCCCCCTCTAATGGCAACTGTGTACCTTCCATCCCACACCCTAACTGGAGCTTGGGAAGTTTTTAAGTGCCCTCCCTGGAGGTTATAAAGCCTTTGGACACAACTTGATAAGCATGGATATAAAGAAAACTTTTTTCGGCCATGAATGAATTGTTCGGTGTGTTTCTAAGTGACTGTTGCCAGTTGCTATGAAATGGGAACAATGCACTGTCCCCTTCGTCCAGTTAGATCTAGTCTTAAGTTTCACTCTCTTCTGTCAGTTTTTCAGTTCTCATATCAAAACCACCACCCTGTGGTTAGCAAGACTTCGGACTACACATAAGCAACTGTACACAAATGCCCCTGCGTCTCAGACTACACATAAGCAACTGTACACAAATGCCCCTGCGTCTCAGACTACACATAAGCAACTGTACACAAATGCCCCTGCGTCTCGGACTACACATAAGCAACTGTACACAAATGCCCCTGCGTCTCGGACTACACATAAGCAACTGTACACAAATGCCCCTGCGTCTCGGACTACACATAAGCAACTGTACACATAAGCTGAAATCATTAATGGGAGAAATTAATATAAAAATAACAGCTAGCATATACTGAGCCACTTCTCCACCACAGGCACTGTTCTCAGTGTTCCACAAGTACAGACTGGCAGTGATTGCATGAGGTAGACGTCATTACCGTCTCCATTTTATGGATGAGAAAACTGAGACTATCATTTAGTAACTTGACCAAGACTACACACCCAGTAAGTAGTTAGCTAGCACGTGGGTTTAGTGATTTAACTACCAGCCCCTTTACAGGCTGCATACAGCACTTGTCACACACACTCAACAACACTCTGCTGTCTTCATGAACATAACATGCATTTCTATTGATTCAAATAACATTTAGTGGCTTTTGGAAATGTCCAGTAGTTTTTCTCAGTATCTACCCTATGTCTTAATTCTACTTTTCCTTCGGTATTTTATACATTAAGACAATTAAAATGAGATTAATCTTTTGTATTAAATACTTTTCCAACTGGCTTATTAGTAGTATATAAGGAAATTATAGCATACAAAGCATTTGTGTAGTTTGCCAACTTACTGATCTTTTTCATTTGTTTATTATTTTTTATTGTATGTGCATTGGTGTTTTCCCTGCATGCATGTCTGTGTGAGAGGGCCAGGTCTTGGAGTTACAGTTGTGAGATGCCATGTGGGTGCTGGGAATTGAACCCGGGTCTTCTGGAAGAGGAGTCAGTGCTCTCAACCTCTGAGCCATCTCTCCAGCCCTGACTTCTCTTATTAATACTAACATTTCTCTTGATGCTTTCAAGTTTTTGGAAGGTAATTATACCACTTTAAAATACTGGGGAGTTTCTTCTTGTTTTTGTTTTTTTCAATAGTATATGTTTTCCTCTGGTTCTATGCCTTTTGCCTGGAGGAATATGAAGTAGAAAAGTCGTGGTGGTCAGTCATACCACACTGGTGGTTTACAAAACAAATACAGAAGAGCTTCTTTATTTACTTTTCCTCTTTTCTACAGTTTCGGCTAGTAGTTTAGACAACGTTCTTTACCGCGTTAGAGAACACTGTTGGCACCATGACATTTAAAACTTCTAACTATTTCTGAGCTTGGGAGATGGCTCAGTCGTGAAAGTGCCTTCCACAAAGAGCAAGAGGGTCTGAGTTCAAACCCCCAGCACTTGCCATAGCAGCACGTGCCTGGAACCCCAGCCTTGGAGGCGGGACAGAGAGATAGGCAGATCCCTGAAACTCACTGGCCTTACAGTTCAGTCAACGAGCTTCAGTTTTTGTAAGAGACCCTGGGTGTAGGACATATGAAGACATCTGATGCCAACCTCAGACCCCCATATTTGGGCACACACACGTGCACACACAGAAAATAATTTTTAAACTGTTTCTTTTCTTTGGGGGGGGGGGTTGGAGACAGGGTTTCTCTGTGTAACAGTCCTGGCTGTCCTGGAACTCACTTTGTAGACCAGGCTGGCCTTAAACTCACTGAGACCCACCTGCCTCTGCCTCCTGAGTGCTGGGATTAAAGGCGTGCACCACCACCACGCGGCTATGTATTTCTGATTTTAGAATCTAAAACTGCTGCTTGCCTTCCTTCTTTAAACAGTGCTTACGGAACACAGCTTACACTGAATATTCAGAATAATCAATAGCAGACCCGTTGCCATACGACTTCAAAACACATGGCACTCTGCTGCCTGCTTACCAACCCACTCCCCAATGTCCCGCCTCTTGGAATCTTGTCTCTATGCTTATTGTCATGATTCTGTGGTGTCATCTCTTGCTGTCAGAGGATCCATCTACTTACCCAGCTTTGGCTTCCAATTTTTTGTCAACGTAGGAATTAGAAAACTCCACCCAAGAAAATTATGCACCAAGTGTGGATAAGCTCTGGAAGTGATTTTATATGATTAAGAGTCAGAGGTCATTTCATAGTGCACCTTGAACCATTTGGACCATTCAGTAAACTTTTAGCTTTGATTGCCTCTGATGTGGAGAGGAAAGGACTCCAGGTGGCTAAAGGGCTGGGCAGAAAATGAACACACTCAGGGAAAAACACTCAGCTTATATATGCTTGGGGAGGAAAAACGCTCAGCTATATAAACCAGGGGAAAAGATCGACTCCAACACATTCTGCAACCATCAGTAGGCTTCCTGCAAGCTTATTGGAGGTTTCTACAAGAAAATATAAGGAGAGATATTTTCATCAAAATCCTTACTGCCTTGGAATGGGTATGGAGGGAAGGGATAAATAATCTAGAATGAATAAACCTGTTTTGTTGTATGTATTCTACTCTTGCTAAATTGCTGACATTGCATAAGGCATGAGAGTCTCAGGGAATTCTAGGGGGCATATAATTCTGTATGAGAATCAGACTTGCACATAAATGATAGAAGGAAATCAGCATGCATGTGAGAGTTGGGGGTATAATTTTTCAGGCCCAAGAAACACAGTTTATGTTGGAATATCAGCCATGGGGTATAGGCAACTCCTTTATGTGCTGCAAGAAAAAAAGGCCATAAAACTGTGTCTGTGTACGTGGGCCTGGATGTGGGGGGTCACTCACTCCTCTGCCTGGGTTCTGCCTGCCAGAGCTGGCCTCAGGCTGTCTTTGATTTGACTAGGCATGTTTTATTGGCACCTAGCAGATCCTACACACCCCTATTGTTTTTTGTTACCAAATGGCCTACAGACATCTACTTTAAATAAGTACACACTTACAACTGACTTTTAAAACTGAGTTTTTCACTGTAAAGTGATATAAGCACATGATTTTATAAAAAAAATGTAAAAATAGACACATATTTAAAAGTGAATCTGTTTTACCTCAGCCCCTCCAACACACACTTCACAATACACCCATCAGTTTCTAGTGCATCCTTCCAGAGAGGTCTGCATATATGAATAGACAAGCAGTTCCCTCTTTACACAGCTTACAGCAGCCTACATGCTTTGTTCTTCCCCTGGCTTTGGTTGGTGTTGTGTGGCTATGTTCCCAGGAGATGAGAACAAATGTCTACTCACCCCAGAAAGGCAACCACCAACAGCACAAAGCATAGAAACTACAAGAGGCCCAACCTGATGGACCAATGAGTCCTACAGGAGTTACTTAAAGGGGTGGGGGTGAACGGGTAGTCACCAGAGCAGAAATGACCCAAAGACAGCTGCACCACCAAAGCACCCTAGCATGACTGACAGCTCACGAAAGCTGGAAACCCAGAGCTCACTGCACAGCCTGCAGGCAGCTGTCAGGTCAGAGAGTGTCCTTTCCAGGTAGTTCAGTCGGGCTGAACCTCTTCGAGACAGCTCAGCTGGTCTCTGCTTCTTCCAGGTACCTTGGCTGATCTGAGCCCCCTCTGGGCCATTCAGCTCATCTCAGCTTATATATGCTTGGGGAGGGAGAGGTCCAGTGAATCTTGTCAGCCTCAGGGACTTCCTGAAATTAACAAATTGTTACTCCTCCAGTTTAATGATTTTCCCTGAGGATAGAACATCCCCCCTCCCTCAGAACATCCTGTTGTCTTACCTCCTTCTAGCACCCTGTGTCCTCCAACTCGGAAGGTTTATCTCAGAAAACTTACACAACAATTGCCTCTCTTGAAGATGAAGCTAATTCTATACTGGATGGGCTCAAACCATCTCCCATGGTCCCAGTGGGGAGGATTTCTAAACCACACACTGGAGATGGTAACAGGACTGTGTGTCTTCTCCACCTCAAATGAGCTCTGCACTCTGCCTCCTTGAGCCCACAATTCAGCATCAAGTCCCCTCAGAGATGAGTCTTCTCTATCCAGGAAGCACATTCTTCCCCATCCCACATGACTTCTTCACTACATGTAACATAGTATCCAACTATTTTACATGCCATTTATTATTAGTTTATCATTAATCTCTTCTCATGAGACAGGTAGCTCCATGAGGGCCAAGGCTCTGATGACCTGAGCACCACTATATTCTCGGCACTCAACAAGTACACCCCCATGGTAGATGCTTTATGTATCCTCGGTGAGTAAATAATGTAACACTGCCTACAAAGCTCATCGACTTCTCAGAGGAGCATAGTTGAGGGGCTAGGAGATGGCTGGGGTAAGAGGGAACCCCAATTTACAGATGGATAAGTAGACTTTGGTCCCATCATGGATCACTGGTGAAGCCAATGGTACAATTCAACATGATCCCCAAACCCATGTCCCTTTCACCTGCAGGAAATGCCAAGTCATGAGGACTGAATCTCAGCATCCAAAATGCCAGATCCTGCTTTCAATTAGAATGTCCACTTGACAAAAGTCCCCAAAGGTCCATTACCTCCTTCATACTCCTTCCAGTTAAAGATGTGCCCCAGGTCACTTCAGGAAGCAGCAGGTCTCTCAGCAGACACAGACCACCCTCTACATGTACACCTCCACTGCCACCCAGCCTGCCTACTTCCATGAGTCAGTGACGAAGACAATGAAGCAGGCCAATCTGTGACACACTCCCTGGGTGTTGTCAACCTGCATGCCGCAACATATGCACTGCCACTGCATAGCCAAGGGTGGAGAGGAATGGCCCAGGGTGAATGCACCTGCCTTCTGAGAACTGCCTCACTAGCTGGCCCACTGGGAGACGTGCCAGGCCAGCTACATGTAAGTAAAGCTCTACTCCCTAGACAGCGGTGGCTCACCTCTGAAATATGCTACACAAGCTACACTCATCTTCATGGAGGAGCCCGATCCCGCTGTAGACATCATCGAATGAGCCTAAACTATAATAGCCATTTGAGGTGTCTTTCAAACTAAGACCATTCTGAGAATAGACAGAGGTGCCATAATATTTGCACAGGGATTTCAGGGCTATTTCAGGCAAACCAAGCATAGACTAAGGTAACAAATCTGCTGTCTGGACTCATTTCCAAGCTTGAATCTTTTCGCCAAAGGCTCACTAAGCTGCACCTCTCTACTACCTTCACTTATTTAAAAAATTTCTAAGCTCTTTCATAGTCATAGTATTCCTGGGAGCCATGAAAATAAGTGTAAGCCCTTCTTTAGGGCACAGAGGTAAATAAGGCAAGGACACTTGTCCAACCTACACAGAGGTCAGTGGCAGAGATGGAAAAGAAACTCAAATCCAGTAAAGAAACTAATCCTGCCTCTCTTTCCACTGCCATACTGATAGCCAGGAGTTCAAGACAGAAAACCAGCCTGTTCTGAAGTCTCCAGATAAATTTCCTAAGAACTAACTGACCATCAGTCAGTAAGAATCCCCATCTAAAGGAATTCTCCCTGCACCTGTTAGGGTTTGCATATGAAATCTCTTCCACAGACTCAGTTTTGAGTGTTTGCTCCCCAGTTGGTGGTGATATTTGGGGAGGCTGTGGAGCCTTCAAGCAGTGAGATCTACAAGACAAAAGCAGTTCACTAGAGGCCAACCTTTGACGACAGGCAGGCCCTGCCAGTCTCTGTGTGTCCTGGTCTGCTGTGATGTGAACAGCCTTTGCCACATACTCCCACCACCATGGGCTCCTCTGTCACCATCTCCATCATGACATCATGACTGGAACCCTCTAAAACTGTGAGCTGAAATTAATCTCACCCCCATTTTAAGGTGTTTCTGCCAGGTGTTACAGCCACAGTGACATAAGGGTAGTGAACAAACTACTTAACCAATCCCTAGGGTTTTAGCTTATTTCACTTAGAAGCAGGAAGATACACACACTCAGAGATGCACATGCAGTCGGCATCTAAGCCAGTCAGCAACAGTACATGGAATCTTCACAACATCTCTGAGCATTGCTGGTCTCGTTCCAGAACACTGTGTAGGCCTCATCCTCCTGGAGGCAAGAATCTGTATCACACAGAAAGCCCAGTCCAGGTCCTCAAATTTCACAATTGAATGGATTGTGGAAGAAGAAATGCACACATGTCTAAGTATGTACCTGCATGGAAATGAGCTTGTCTCTTCTGGTTGCTATGTTATACAGCTTTTCATCATGACAAAATACCAGAGAAAAATCAACCTAACAGGAACAATGGTTTCTTTTGGTTCAGAGACGTCGATATTTATGGGCTACAGCTTTGTGGGCCTGTGGTAATGGACGGTATGGGAAAGAATGTGATAAGACAAAGATGCTTGCCTCATAGCAGCTAGGAAGCAAAGAGAGGAAGGGGTGGGCTCCCAATACCCTTTAAGGGCACACCCCAGTAACCTAACTTAAGTTTCCACCATCTCCCAACAGCTCCATAGCCTGATGACCAAGCCTTTCCCCGACAGCTCTTTGGGGACATTTAAGATCAAACCTGATGACTAAGGATCAACTATAATCATCGATCCAGTAAAACTTGAAAGTAGATCACAGTCTGGTTTAGTCTTTGATGTCAACTTCTTTCCCCATTGATAATTCAAGGGTAATCACCCAGGAAATGAAGGAAAGGGGCTGGAGACCATACTACCTCACTCAGTGAGTACAATGAACACAGGAACCCGAGCTGCTGGGCAGCCTTTGGAAGGCAGCCTAGGAGGTGACATGCACACTTTGAGGTTGTGGGGTCCAGACTATGTCCCCTGGGGAAGAGTTCTTGAGGCTGAGATGAGCCCAGGGCAGGTCAAAGCAGGACACAGTGTGAAGAGGGAGGGAGTACAGAGAACAGAAAAAGAATTATGGGCTTTGCAGGCAAGGAATTCTAATTTACTGTTCACAAGCTGTGGGGTAATTTCATCTGTTTTATTGTTCTCTGAACTATAAAAGCAAAGCAAACACATTCAGGCCTGCTTCTCCAGGCCTGGAAATCCTCTCCTTTATGGTTAGGGGGGTTTGCTCAGAGCCACAAAAACAAAGGCGCTAAAGGTAGAGACACTGTTTTCCCAAGAACCCCTTTACTGGTCTTTTATAAAATACAGGCCCCAGAAACTTTCCCTGGACGGGAACATGTCCTGAGTACCAGGGAAGACCCTAGATCCTAGAAGATGGGCTCTGGTTCAGGATCTGCCATTCATTAGACAGGGACCCTGGCAAGCCACTTAACTTTGAGCCTGGGTTTCTTACATGTTAAACAAACTTGACAATGGTGCTGTCTCTGGGGCAGTGATGAAACTATCATGAAATACAGAAGGCTATTTCTTGACCTTGAAGCATTCTATACGTGTACACTGGAATCACCTATTTAGAGGGTTAAAAAATATGTTTTGTCTAAAGATAAATGCTTCTTAAATATTAAAAATAAAAATAAAAAAACAGAGCCAGACTCTAGCAAACAGTGAGAGGGTCTCAAATTAATGCTGAGTTGAATCCTAATTGACACAATGCCCTGCCTTGCCCAGACAGACGATAACTCTTATGCCTGCTCCATAAAGATGGGCATTTACTGGGGAAAAAACAAGACTGCTAGAATTCAAGTCTGTGCAAATATCTGGGTCTCTGTCCAGAGGCAGGCCCAGACGCAGCTTGGTTGCGTGTCTATGCAAATCCAGCCCAAAGAGTTTCAAGCCTGTCTGCCCTGACTAAATGGCCAGATGTCACTCTTTCCTCTAGGGCTGAGACTGTCTTCAGAGTACTCTGCAGAGAAAATGTGGGCTCTCTCTGCTACCAGTCTACACTGTGTGTCATTTCGAATGGAAAAAGAAACCCTGTGTTCATCACTGACAATGGCTCTGACCTGTGCAAAGCAGGCCTTACAGGTGGCAAAGCTTCCAGTGCCATGCTCCCCTCCATTGTTGGGTCCCTCCACACCAGGGTGTCATGGTGGGCATAGGCCAGAAGGACTTCTGTGTATGTAGGTGGTGAGACCCAGAGCAAGAAGGCTGTTGTAACCCTGAAGTATCCTAGCAAGCATGGCTCTGTCACCAACTTCGACAGTATGGTAAAGATCTGGCACCATCCCTTCTACAACAAACTTCACATGGCCCCTGAGGGTCACCTGGTGCTTCTGACTGAGGCCCCCAGAGCCACAAGGCAAACAGAGAGATGATGATGTGGATAATGTTTGAAACCTTCAATAACCCAGCCATGTATATGGCCATTCAGGTGGTGGTGTCCCTGTATGTCTCTGCATGCACCACTGGCATTGTCATGGACTCTGGTGACCAGGACATATATATGGTGCCCATCTATGAAGGCTATGCCCTTTCCTATGCCATCTTCCATTTGGACCTGACTAGCCAGGTCGTGACAGACCATCTTGTGATGATCCTACTGAGCAGGGCTACAATGTCACCATCATGGCTGAGTGAAAGTTTGTGAGTGACATTAGGAGAAGCTATGCTATGTTGTCCTAGGTTCTGAGCAAGAAATGGCTACTGCTGCATCCTCGTCCTCTTTGAAGATGGGCAGGTGATCACCATCAGCAATAGTGGTTCCAGTGTCCAGAAGTTGCTCTTTCAGTCCTTCTTCCTGGGCATCCCTGAGACTGCCTTCAACCCCATCATGAAGTGTTATGTGGACATCTGCAAGGACTCGTATGCCAACACAGTTCAGTCTGTGGCACCACCATGTACCCAGGCATTATGGACAGGAAGGGATATCATATCCCAGCATCCAGCACAGTGAAGATCAAGATCCTTGCTCCCTCTGAGGGTGAGTACCCATCTGGATTGGTAGCTCCATCCTGGCTTCCCTGTCCACTTCCAGCAGATGTAAATCAGCAAGAAGGAGTATGGTGAGTTGGGTCCCTCCATCATCCACTGTGAATGAATGCTAGATGGACTGAGCAGGTTACAGGTATCTGCCCATGAACTTGATCACTTGGTGCCTGGGGAGAGCATGCTGTGCAAGAGAAACCCCCAGACTGGTGAGCATCATGCAATGATCCATGCAGGGTGTTAACTAGCAGCTGACAGTTCCCTGATTTCTTAAGGCTGCTGGGTTTCCGTCTTGCCAACCTAACAAGGTGGGAAAATCAGAGCCTTAGGACCCAGTTTCCATTGCAGAGATTTCCCCTGACCACCATGGGTTATTACTTGCCTTGAATTGGGAACGTTTGCATTTACATCTGTAAATTTATTCATCCTTTGGATTTATGCAAAGGTTTTGTGCTTGATTCTTTAAAAAGTGATGAATTTTTGGTTTTCTATGCTTAAGTGAGAACATTAGGACACATTATCGTGCAACAAAAAAAAGAAAAGAAAAGTGCTGCAATTAAAAGAAGAGAGAAAAAACTGTAGCTAGAGTTTTCTCTTTGTAGTTAGAGTTTTCCTGCCCAGCCCACAGTCAGGACAAATCTCTCTCACCCGCCACAGCCACTCAGAGCCAACCAAGTAAACACACAGAGACTTATATTGCTTACAAACTGTATGGCCGTGGCAGGCTTCTTGCTATCTAGTTCTTCTATCTTAAATTAACCCATTTCTATTAGTCTATAAGTTGCCATGTGGCTCGTGGCTTACCAGTACCTTATATCTCGCTTGTCATGGTGGTAGCTGGCTGTGTCTCTCTGCCTCAGCCTTCCACTTCCCAGAATTTTCTTCTCTGTTTGTCCCACCTATATACTTCCTGCCTGGCTACTGGCCAATGAGTGTTTTATTTATTAACCAATCAGAGCAACACACTTGACAGACAGAACATCCCACAGCAGAAAACTTATTCCATCTTAGGCACAATACACATGGCTCCACTTGGGCATTATATCTGAAAATACAGTGATATATGAAATGCTGGCTTTGGCCAGCAAATGCACTCTCAAAGCAAGGACTCCAAACTTGCATTTTCTGTGTCCACAGAGAGATCTCTCTGCTCAACACTGAGACTCATAAAAATAAGCATTTTCCCAGGTACCCATGACAGTGCAGAAGTGTCTCTTCTAGCTAGAGATTTCATGATATCTCTCAACATGGAACAATCTTCACATTCACTAGCACATTCAAAGACATCAAATGCTCAGCAAGAATGTTAAATACACATATTTTTTGGAAAGCTGGTATTCAAAGAAAACTCAGTCTACAGTGGCTATTGTGGATAAGGGTCCCTACAGCATTTCTATAGGAGACGGGGACCACTCAGGACAGGACAGAAGGGAGCCTGGAAGAGGCATGTCATTGACAGCCTTACTCTCTGGGCATTCAAACAGGCCTTTGAGTGTCTCTAGACAAGAACTCCCAGGCTCTCAGAAGAGCACAGTACTCGCCATTTAGAATTGATCTTGTGACAGGGATGGGGCTGGAGTCTGGCATAGAAAAATACTCTTTGTTTTTAAATGTCATTTTTAATTTAAAGTAATCCATGCTTATTGTAGATAATAGAGAAAATATAGAATGTTATAAAGAAATCAAAACCATTCTCTTTTTACAACAGAGATAATCATTTGCATGTATATAAATGCATGTGTACACATAAAATTAGAAGCATAATGTATATAATTTTGCAGCCCACAGTTCTCACCTAAAATTACTTAAAAGCATCTTTTAGTGACACTCAGTGTTTGCATTCCATGAACACCCACACAACACTTACTCTGTGCCAGAGACTGTTCTAAGTACCCCAGAAGCATCCATTCCTCGTGGCACGTCCATGGGCTGTTATTATGAGCCTGTCTGCAGCTGGAGACTGTAAGAGACCATGGAGTTGATGGGGGAAATGAACTAATTCTTTCCTGACTCCCAAGGCATGCCCTTGACCACTGTACTGGACATCTCTGTGGACTCAGGGACCTTCCTGCTTATGACTCTGTAGTACTCTAGGGTGGTCTTCTATGACTGGGACAATGCCATATTAAAGATCTTGATGTCCCTTCTTACTGAGGTCCTTCCAGCTCTGTAACTACAAGGTATTAAGTGGGAGCCACCCAGATAAGCAATTCATCATGAACTGTGGGAAGACACTGCCCAGGCACTGTGCTGCAGGCTGTTCTGACCCTGGCCCCCCTGTTCCTTGGGTCTGGGGACTGGCTAACCCCACTTACTGGTGAAGTCCAACACTGAGTTATTAGCCTTCATTCCTCAGTGCTGACATGAGTGCTTGCAACCACCTATCTGGGCACAGAGATTCCTACCAGGCACCTGGACCACGCCAGAGCAAAGGAAAGTCCTGTCTGCCCTTTTGTTTGCTTGGCTATATGGTTTACTCATTCGCTCAGTTGGACACATACTTGTACTGGGGTTATGCTGACAGATTCCAGAGACCGACACTCTGGGATAAACCACTAAGCACATTGGTGGGACTCAGATGAGTTCCTTCCTGCCTTGCCCACTATCCTCTTTTATTATCAGGTGATCCCACACTCAAGGCTCCTGGGAAGACTCTGTGAGAGTCAAGTTCAAGTCAAAGAAGTTAGCCTGCCTATAGCAAGAACTCAGTAGGCCATGGCTGTGGGCTCTGTTTCCTACCCCTTGTCCACTCTTTCTGCTCCCCCTGAGTGCATCTGCTTGCTTCTCCACTGGGATGAATCAGGCAGGGAGTAAGGCATCAACCACCAACTCCAGCCCTGTGATTCGAAGCCCTGAGCTTCCTCTCTAGTTCACAGCTGAGGTGGTTGGTGTGCCCAGTCACCAAACCATGTAGGACAGTGAAGACTCTTCCAGAAGTCCCCAGAATTATCAGCATTCTATTCTTAGGTATCCTAGTTTGCTCTATGTTGCTGTAATAGACAAATAAATAGACACAGTGGCCAAAAATAACTTGGAAATGGTTAATTTGGCTGATATTTCCTGGTCATAGTCCATTATCGAGAGAAGCCAAGGCAGGAACCTGAAGTCGCGAACTGAGGCAGAGAGCATGGAGGATGCTGCTTACTGGCTTGCTACCTTTCTTATCTAGCCCAAGCCCACCTGTCTAGAGATGATACTATAGACCAGACCCTCTACATCAATTAGCAATCAAGAAAATGCCCCTCAGACATGACCACAAGCTAACCGAAGAGGGGCAATCCCTCAGTGGGGGGTCCCGTTTCCCAGGTGTGTCTAGTTGACAGCCAAGATTAGCCACACACTAAGGGAATTGCCTTCTTCCAGCGAGTAAATTGGGGGAGCTGTGTCCAGTCCCTAAGCTAGAGGACCCTGCTTCTGACACTGTTTGTTCCACGCGTCCTGAGGCATGCAGGAAGCTGGCTGTCATCACCACTCAAATTGGCCAGCCTCAGGACACTGGCTCCCCAAGCTCTGAGCAGCATTTCCACCCAACCAGAGGCACAGGGAGCGGCCATCTAAGCACGTGACCAAAGGCAGTGCTGCTTGCAGAGGGTTTGCCTTCCTCATCAGGATTTCCACTCTGCCTGGAGCTAAAAGGGAAGAATGAGCTTCTCAGAGCCCGAGTGGTAATTGCAGGAGACACTAAGCCTAGTGAGGCTAGCCTCTGCCTGAAGCCATCCACCTCCCTCCTAAGAGCAGCTTCCCAAAGCATCCCAGAGTGGCCAGGAGCTGGATGGTGCTGTGGATGGTGGGGAGTATGGCCTCGGGAAACTTGAGGGGCAGGGGCCAGGACAGTAAAACAGCCCCAAGCCACAGTGTGGGCCACCGAGGGCAGTTTTTTTTTTTTTCCTTTCCTTGAAGCCTATTTGACCTAATCAGTAGAGACCCAAGGAAGCTGACTGAAAGCCAGACCCTGCAGGTCCCTCGAGGTTTCTGCAGCTCAGCTGTTCCACTCGGTTATCTATAGCCTCCTGCTGTCAGGCCCAGACAGACAGACAGCAGTGTTTAAGGTTGCACATCTGACCAACAGAAGACTAGTATTCATCTGGGGGCCTGGCTCTTCATCCAGAAAACTGCATGTAAGGGTTGCAAAGCTCAGCAGAGAGTAAATGTACTTTGCAACAAAAATAAATGTTCCATATAATAACTAAATACACCCCAGGACTCAGCAGCTCTAGGGAAAAGAGATGACCACACCATTGCACACAAACTCTCTATGGAACAAGGGCAGAGACAAAGCCCCTTAGAAGCTTGTCTCTTCCTTGGGACTTCAGAAGCCCATACCCCTCCCCTACATTAAAATCCACTGAAGGATGTGGAACATCTGGCTTTCTCCCCTTTGCCTGCTGGTGAGCACATGGTGGGAAATGGTCAATGACACTGAATCTTCTCTACTTCTACAGCATGTAGTATCACAGCTCACTCTATCAAATGCAGCAGAGCAGACTCTCTCCACAGTAGAGGCTCAGGTTACGGACTGTGGGCTCTGGCTGGGTACCTGTGAGGAGATAAAAGATTTTAAGACTGATGCCTGACCTGGACTGGAAGGAAGATCCATGCCTACCATGTGCTAAGTGGCAGGCACTGCACAAGGAAATTGATATTGGCAACATCCCTCCCAGTACATCTACAAGGTGGGCATTGATAACTGTGCTTTGTAAAATGCAAGGACCAAAGCCAAGAAACATTAAAACCCATGAGCAGGGGAGATATTGTATTCAAACTCAGATCTTCGGGCCTTACTTGGGGTCCCAGGAATTTGAAACTGCAATGCCTTTTGGCTGGCCAGGCCCTGACCCAGGTGACAATGGGGACAGAGAGATTGAAGAAGGCAGAAGCCACTGTGACAAGTCTTGCTGAGCAGCTCATGGCTCTAAAGCCCAATAGAAGGGGTCCAGGTAACAATGGGATGGGACCAACTAAACAGAGCTGGCAACCTGAGGACAGAGAAAAATATTCAAATGCTATGTGACCCTGGAGTTCCAGGGGACCCAACATTCCCTCTAGAGGAGCCCCATTGGGTTCCGAGGTATACCCCCCCAAGTGCTACTGGAGTTGTTGGGCCAGAACTGGGTCCTGGCAGCCCTAACAAGCTCATTCAGACACTGGTCTTCAACATGCCAGTGAAAGACACAAAGTAATGTTGAAAAGGAGGGGAAATTTAATCCATGTGGCCACACGAGAGAAAAAGAGCTCACTGCCCTTCTCCCCATCCCCAAGTCTGTCATCTGGGTTCTGACACAAGATTTACATTTAAGTAGAAAGCAAGAAACATTGGGCTGGTGAGATGGCTCAGTAGGCAAAGGCACCTGCGATCAAACCTTTTGATTTGAGTTCGATCCCCAGGACCTACCTGATAGAAGGAGAGACCTAACTATGATGTCCACATGTGAGTTATGGACATACATGTAAATAAATAAGTGTGAGGGGGAAAGCCAAAACAGATATTTGTGACTAAGCAGTTCTAGTCCAGGTGTGATGCTCCCCAACCTCATCCACGCTGTCTCTGCTCTGGTCTCTCCAGCTAAGTGGGCTGACAAGATGTCAGAACTCTGAATTCTTTTTCCAGGAGAAAGCTAGCTCCCACTCTGGTTGGTGCCAGGCTCCCAGCAGAAGATTCCTAAAGACGTTCTAATGGGGTGGTCTGTTGTTTTCAAAGTCCACCAGACAAAGGGAGGAGCATGAGTGTCTCTTTAGGACATTGTTAGATTTCTGCCAGGGCCCTACAGGAGAATCCCACCTCTGGGTCCTCAGACCCAGCATCCCCCAGCCTTGGGAGCTGTGAGCAGCCCACAGAGAATGTGGGAACAGGCCTTGCCCAACCTGGAGCAAGAAGACAGTATTACTCACCTACTTCTCAACAGGTTCTAGTTGGAGTGTTCCAGAACCACCAACGTGGCCTTGAAGCTATGAAAGCCTGGAAGCATCGTTCCTACCTTAGTAGTTTAACCTACTTTCAATCAACCAAGTGCCAAAGACAAGTCCCTGGCATGAGAAGCTATAATGAGGCCGGCATAGGTATCCTTGACAACTCAACACAGCACAGTGATATACTGAGCCCCAAGGAACATGGAGAGACAAATGGATTTTTTTTTTTCCTTTCAGATATGTCATGGCAGGGACAAACAGGAACAGGCTCTTCCCAAGCTCCTTGCCATGTTCTGACTTCCCACAAAGTTTCTGAAGTTTCACAAGTTTCCCAGAAAGGCCCCCATCCTTCCTGGGCAAGTCCTGGAGCACTGCAGCCAGGCTAGGGCTGCATCTTCTCCATCACAGCCCCCTGCACAGGGACAGGCCAAGGTGACACCAAGAAATATTGGCTGAATGAAATGAGCAGAAAGGGAGGATACAGCTCCACCCTCTGCACACCCCTTCCCACCTCCTTCTAACCACATCCCCAGACCTGCTCTCTCACCCACAACAAAAAGCACCTAACTTCTGCCTAGTTCACCTCCCATACCTCTCAACTACCAGGTGTCCTTCCTTCTCTTGTTTAAACCAGGTGACTTAATAGTTTAACTCCTTTCCTCCTCAAACAGCCTGATCAAAAATGGCCTTGGGCAAGTCACCTGCCTTCTGCCTTTGATTTTTACTACTGGCAAGCAGTGGTTCATAGCCATCTGGCCCAAGGTGCTGGGCACTGTGCTGGCAGGTTTTACATGCGCTGTCTCCTCCTCCACAGATCTACTCTTTTCAAACACAAAGTAAGTCATCGAAATGCTACGAAGTCACACAGATAGGTAAAGTAGCACTGGGTTTCAGCCCCCTGCCAAGTGTAGCCAACCCCAACACTCCATCAAAGGGAGCAGAGTCTGGCAAAAGCTGCCATGTGGGCATCTGGAGGCTGAAATCTTTCAGTGTATCCACTGGACAGAGGAGAAGGGAAGGCCAGTTCTGGGATCATGGCTGCTGGGTGACTATGTTCTGTATTCAGCCCTCAGGGTCACTAAGGAAGAGTGGGTAGTTAACACATGACACACGGTGCTCTGCTTGCTCAGCAGCCACTGCAGGATCAGAACCCCCCACACTGTTCTTCAGAGGTGACAAACGGAGATGCTGGTCAGGACAAGGTGGCTGGCCACCCTCCTTCCAGGCTATGAACACCTGAGCATATGTGGTCACTTGAGGGCCTGCATCCAGGAAGTCTGGCTCCACAAATCAGGCAAGAGACCACTCAGATGATGGACATGAGGAGAAGGG
This sequence comes from Onychomys torridus, assembly GCF_903995425.1. Taxonomy (NCBI): domain Eukaryota; kingdom Metazoa; phylum Chordata; class Mammalia; order Rodentia; family Cricetidae; genus Onychomys; species Onychomys torridus. The sequence goes on along the minus strand of NC_050447.1, from coordinate 129,266,474 downwards.
ACCAGGGTGCACCTGACTGACAACTGCAAAGGCTGAGCCCTTAGGCCAGATGCTGAGCCCCTCTAATACCCTCCCCTCTCTAAGGGACAGGGGACACAATTTTGCTGATAAGCCTTGCTAACCTTTTCCTTTCCCCAGACTTTCCCTTAGCTGCTTAGCCCAGGAGTGAAATCATGCGTCTTTGTGCACAAGTTCAACAACTGTAATTTGCAGGGAGTTAATTACCTTCAGACTTTGATCTGGTGGCATTTCATCTCTATGGTTACCAATCTAGTATAAACAGTTATCACTTGTCTCTTTCTCATAAAATATTCTCAAAAAATACCCCCAGGGCTCCAGTCATGGAAATCAAGTATACAAAATGTTCATAGACTCTTAAATGTTTTATGTGAAATATCTCTAACTGCAAAAATAGAGAAAATTGAGCAACTATTGGCTGTAAATAATAAGTCAAGGATTATGAAAGTTTGCTTTTCAGCCCAACCTTCCAGAGAGTAGGCTCCTATGTGAGGCAAGTGTGGAGGGGATAAGGGGTTGACTGAGTGATGGGCAAGGTGTCCTGAAAGCATGTCTAGCCATAATTATGTTCACACTCAGTGACCAGAGTACAGAGGACTGGTGCTCAAAAGGACCCTTGGGTAGGGGATCACATAGTTGATTGTACCTGCAAGGTGCCACATAAGACTTATACAACTAGAATCAACTCACGTTGCATGAATAAATGATTAATGGTGATGGTAGTTAGCATGTCTAACATGTAGAGTGTGTGCCAGCTGCTGGAATGTACAGTTTACAAGTAATTCTTCATGTGACACTCACAGTATTCTTAGGAGCTAAATGGGCTTAATGCATAATTTGCAAATGAGTGAACTGAGATTCAAAAAGGTCATTGCACCTGAGGGACAGAGCCAGGGCTCACACCCAAGCCCATCTCCATTCAGAGCTCCTGTTCTCTCTGCTCCTCCTCCACTGTCACCACATAGCAACCTCTCATGTGCTGACGTCATGTGTGCTTAGCCAAACTGAGGTTTTCAATGTGAGAGGCAGCTGTTTGCTAACCTACTGAAGGGGGGCTCCCTAGACAAGTGACCCAGTGTCTCTGGTCAGTGGTGTCCATCTGTACTGTGCCCCTGGCAAATAGCATCTGTTCACTGGTCATTCTGCATCCCTGGCCAGAAGTACCTGTCCACAGGTAAACTTCTAATATAGGACCCATGTCATAACTCCAAAGGTGTGCAATGGTGTTCTATTTTGCTTTCTGGTACTTTAATAAATACCATGACCAAAAGCGACTTAGTGAGGAAAGGAATTACTTAGCTTACAGGGTATAGTCCATTACTGAGAACAGCCAAGGAAGGAGCTTAAAGCAGAACCCACCTAGGAAACGCTGCTCACTACCCTGCTCCCAGGCTCATGTTCAGCTACATTTCTTATATAGCTCAGGCTCACCTGCCTAAGGATGGTACCACCCACAGTGGGCTGAACCTTCAACACCAATGAGCAATCAAGAAAATGCCCCACAGGCATGACCACAGGCAAATCTAATGGTAATGGAAGCAGTTTTTCAATTGAGGGTCCCTCTTCCCAGGTGTTTCAAGTTGATACCCAAGATCAACCACCACTAATGAGAATATGGTACCCGGTGGACTTGAACAGCACCACAGCACTGCCCATACTGCACACAGCAAGAGATGGAAGGAGGCACAGCTGGGTGAGGGAGCGAGCACTTAAAACCATGACATTGCCTAAAGATGCTAGATGCCACCTACCTTGAGGAAATGAAGCCTAAGGCAACACCCACCAAGCCGAGGCCTGGGATCCTAGACAGGAAGTTAGGAGACCGCTGTTCTAGTTCCAGTACCGTTCCTGGCTCTGAACTTTAGATTCCTTATCTTTGAAATGGGTGTAAGGATCAGGGGGCTCTAACAGCAAGACAAAGGCTTATGTAAATGCATGTGTGAATGGGTACTTCCTCCTCTAAAGACCACCAGATGAGGCTCCTGGGCACCCTCCAAGCTGTGATGCCCGAGAGAAGGAAGCATGGACTCTGCCAGCCTTTATCGTCCTCATCCTCATTCACTCATCTCTCCTGTATTGCCCCACTCAGGAGCAGTCTAACCATCAACCACGCCCACAGTCCAGATCTTCTCCATGCTAGGCACTGGGCAAATACTGTCTCATGTTCTCTCCATGGCATCCTACCTGGGGACTGAATGCTCCCATTTGACAAAGTAGGAAACTGAGGTTCAGAGTTTTGGTAACCTACGAAAATAACACAGGCCATTAGCCAGCAAAATTTGAACTGAGAACTGTGAGGTTCCAAACCCCCATAGGTCTCACCATATACCATCAACTCTGGACTGTGACAGGGCTTAGGACCCCAACCTTCCAAGTTTTCCCAAATCTTGGTTCCCTCCAAGAATCCCCAAATGAAGCCATTTCCCCCAAGGAGAAATTTTCACAGAAAACCATACCACAGTTAGAGAGCTGCCATCTCAGCAAGACTAAAAGTTGCTAGTGCTAAAACCCTGGTATCCTTAGACGCAAAGACAAAGTTGCTATGGTGCCCTCCAACTGTCCCCTTGACCTCTGAGGTGACTGTGGCTCAGAGTGTCTTTCTCGCTCTTGAAGGAGCCATTTTCCTCACCCAAGGTGGTCCCTCCAGTTAAGCATTAATTCACTCAATGCTATTTTAGCAAGTCCCTACTGTGTATGAGACACTAAGCCCTAACAATGAAACAACATGGTTCCTGTGGCACATAGCTTATGGCCCAGGGTGGTGATCAAATTCCTATAGAAATGAGCGCTGCTTGTCTGTCAGTCCACCCCTCACAAACCATCCTCCAACACGCATCCTGGAATGCCCTGGAAACTGTGTCCAGAATGGGAACTGTAGATGCTACTTAATTCAATGACATTGCTGCCCCAGGGCCATCCAAGGCCCTTTCATTTCTTTTCAACTGCACTTGCCAAAGTTTAGAAAGGCTAAGTGTCCATTGAGTGGAGTCTAAGATTGTGACATGTGGGTTATGACTGATGTTGACTCTGGGGTCACAGCACAAAGATCCAGGTGTGGCTGAGCCACACTGGTACAAGCAATAAGGATCCATTTTCACCAGTGTCTTCTGAATTTGCCCTATCAGAAGCAGAACAAGGGATGACTTTGAAAGGAAGGGCTGACTCTCTTACCAACACCCATGTCTTGGGGGGTTGTGTGTGCTGGGCTCCTGTAGCCTTCCCAATCTCCAGGCTGAGCCTCAGGAAGAGCAGCAGGGACACTATGGTTGAAAAATGTCCATTGTGAACTGCCCTGTCAGACAGCCAGAGAGAGTCCAGATCTGAAGGCCTGTGCAGACAGGCTGTTGTCTTTCCTACAAAGCCTCCGCCCTGGGAGGGAGTAGAGTAGGCCGGGCCCAGGTGGTGGGGAGGAACAGGCCAGCAGCAGCCCTGGAAATGCTCAAGCTTTACAATCCCTCAGCACATCTCTGTTCTCCACAAGCTCGGCCCTCAGCCCTCAGACATTTCAAAGCCATGAATTTAAGCAAACCAGGTGCCTTCATTTAAAAAATAAAAATCTAAAATACAAGTGATTTTGCAAGGGGGATGTGGTGTGTTCTTGGTGTCCCCAAACAGTTTTATAAGCCCAGACACCAAGTAACGACACTCAGGGACCATGCAACACTCCCCAGCACCCATAGGCTGTGGGCCAAAGTCAGGTCCTGTGGGCAGAGACAGGGTGAGAAAGGCCTCTCCTCCTTTTCCCACCCCTATCCACCTGCAGCCCTGCACCTTGCCAGAGGGAGCTGTGATGCTTTGCACAGTGATGGGAGGCAGGGAAGACAGAGGCCCATTACATGGGAAGCTCCTGTTGAGGCCTGTCTTTCCTCTGAAACTGCTTTACCCTGTAAGGTATAAGATGGTATTTTGGAATCCCCAGATGGGAACATTCCAAATGCCAACTCTTCGGGCACCTATGGAAAGCAGCCCCTGCTCTACTATGATAAAGGCAACCCTGAGAAATGTTCTACATCAAGAAAGACAATAGACTGGGTTGAAAAGATACCTGTAAAATCTTCCGTATTTACAACCCATGAGACATCCAAAACTCAAAGTACTTGAGACAAGACTGTAGCCACCACCCAGACCACTTAAAATGGGCAGCTGTGGTAAGACCCAGAGGCCATAATGTTATCTTAGTTATAGAAACCAAATTGTGGTTAGTAGATACTTCAAAACCCCAGCCCTTCTGCATGATAATGTTTGGGAAACTCCCCTGGAGCCCCAGTGGACTGAGCCCAGTGCCTCAGAGGCTCTAGTCAGCCCAGCTGCCTGACAGGGGCCGTGACACAGCTCACCTGGAGGCAGCATGCAGCTGAGAGAGGTGAGGAGTGAGCTCTCAGGGCTTCCTAAACCCATACTGCAGATTCGCACTGAGACATTTATTTCCACCCCCAAACTTAAAACCACTAAGCTGAGGTTCATACATAGTTCATAAAGCTTACATCTTACCCCAGGGTCCTGTTAAGCCTCTCTGGGCATTTAAAGTAGGAATTAAGCAGAATAAGAGATCTTGTGAAATGATACATACAAAAGAAAGATTGGTAGAGGGAGCTATGATGTCATAGTGTAATTACCAAAAGCTCCTTCATGCAGGGACAGCCTGGGCTGAGTCCTGGAGGGACAGAAGTTTCCGTGGTGCCCCTTCTTCCATGTTGCTGCACTGATTTCAGAGTGGTAGGACTGACTTGGTTTGGGGCTTTGTTACACTGTTTTGTTTTGGCTGATTTTAGCTTGTTTATTTCCTGTTTGTTGGTTTAAGTAATAAGAGATGCAATGGCGTCAATTTTCTAGAACAATTAAGTACATGCTCCTGGTACCAACATTCAAGACTCTGGCCAAGATCCCTTGTTGTCCACCGGTTCTTGCTAATCAAGCAATATCTCCCTGGTCATAAGCCACATCTAACTCCACTCTTCCATCCTGTAGGTTTCTCTCACTCACCCTCCTCTACCCATGGAGGCACCGCCTGTCCCTAAAAGTCAGTCACTACCGGCTCAGGAATGCTCTCCTGAACCTTTAACTAGAACCCACACTATCATTCCAGGCTGCTGGTCTGGGACCCCTCTCCCTGGTAACCCTCCAGTGAGCTGCTGGCTGGCTTGCAGCCTTGCAACCCAACACAATCCAATCCTATCCCAGGAAAAGAATGGCAGCCTAGTCAATTATGTTTCTTGCCCACTTCCAGTGGGTTTCTACATGCCTTCACTGCTTTTTATTCCTGTTTGGAATAAACACATTTAGTCTCTAAACATGTTTTCAAGATGTTGTGTTGTGCCTTCAAAGATGAAATCGTAGAATCTTGTGAAATGCTTGTTAGTCCAACACATGTAACCTCAGCTTCTGCCTTCCTCTCTGACCCTGAGCTTCCAGCTGAGGCATGCATGCAGACCACAGCCTGAGCCAACTTGAAGTAGAGGCTCCTGCCTTTGCAGAGGGGCTCTTGCTCAGCATCTCTCCCTCCTGCCCCGGCTCCCAGCATCCACATCTGGTTTCCCTTCAGCACAAATGTCACAATGGACAGATTTTGCACTTCGAGGATTTATGAGTCTTGCCGCCCCTCTTGCTTTTGATATGATTCCATTATGTGCTTAAAATCTAGGCTGTGCTCTTGGCTCTCAGGAGCTGTTTATGACATTTCTTTTATGGCCTTAAATTGCTTACTGTTAAGAACCTGGTCTTGTCAGAAGCAGTGAGTAGTCGGCTAGACACAAAATTGCAACATGTCTCATCAGCCTGGGAAGTTTTCTTCATCTGAGAATAGTCAAAGCTAACATTTACCTGGCAGGTAAACCCTCAAAGCAATGCCTTTGACCTATTCTCCCACCTGAGGGCCAAATGCTGGTTTCAATGCAAATTAGTCACAACCACCCCTCAGCCCAGGCCAGTCATTCCCTCTCTCCTCTAGGCTCCTGGCTGTAATGGTAGACAATCCAGGCAGAAGATCTTTAACCAAAGAGCACCAATGTCACAAATGCTTCACTCTTAATAATTTTCCATGTCTGCATTATATTTTTCAAGAAAGGGCCAAGAATTCCAAGAAAAGGAGACCAACTGTTAAGCTGTCAGCAAGATTTCTCCTGGCTCCCAACCCCCTTCTGCCAGATTTCCCTCACACAACAGCCAGAGTTCTTCCTACAGGGCTTGTGAGGAGAACCCAGCCCTTGTGCTGGGAATTCTCTGTTGGGTCCCTGATGTCAGTCAGGGCTGAAGTCCGAGCTTCACAGCAGACCACACCAACAGGGGTTATTCTCCACAGCCAGCCTCACACTGTCCCCATGACTCACACTCAACACTCACAGTGTCCCCATGTTATCCCAGGGTACCCTTCCCCTCTGAGAGCACTGCAAGGCCGTTATCAACTCTAGCATGTCTCTTGCATCCCCTGCTCCACTGCATCAGGAATGCCAACAGAACCTGCAAGAGAGTTCATAACATGCCTGTCCCTCTCCCACCCCAGCCCAGCCACACCCCAGAGATTTAAGAATCCTCTTAAAAGATGGGTGGCCCAAGCCACATTACCACCCCTTGGTATGGGATACAGGGGTACCAGTTAAAATACAGGACAATCAGTTCAATTCAAATTTCTCATAAGCAATGGATAATTTCTAACATAAGGTCTCAAGTAGCACATGGACACGCTGCCTTCTTTCTTGCTGACTCTGGCAGCTCAAGTGGATGGGAGTTCTGAAGTGCCTTGAAGGGAAAGCCCTAAGCATGGGACAGCATCAGGACCTGGAGAAGAGGGCAGGGTAGTGAGTAGTACCACTCTCCTTCTGGGAGACAGCACATTGCTGTACAGAGCAGGACTCCAGAGCCAGGCTGCTTAGATCTGAATCTCAGCCCTGGGACCTGTGCCTCAGTTTCCCTTTTTCTAAATGAGGCTAGCCACAACATGCGGATGTTCTAAAAATTAAGTAAGTTAACATTTGTATATCTTTCAGAACAGTTAGTGACACGTAAGTGCTACCCCAAGCATTAAAGGAAAAGAGCATACAGCCAAGCGAACTCCCAGCCAGGCTGGAGCTGAGGGGGTTGAATGCTGTGACATCACAGCCATGCATCATGTACCACATGACAAGGCAACAAATGCACGTCCTGTGTCGGCTCCTTTTTTGATCCTCATCACAGCTTTATTGTTTATTTATTGTTATCATCCTTTTCTTGACCACATAGCAATAAAGGCACAGGGCTGTTGAATAGGATTCTAAACCAGGAAGCTTGGCTCCACAGTTCACCAGAAGGCCATAAAAGGAAAGGCTCATTAATGCTCCCATTGTCCACTGGGCACCTGTCGGAACACAGTCCTTGACTGAAGCTGTGTGAGGAGATTTCTGAGAGCTCGTGAGAAAACTCCAATTAACAAGACGAGAGTCTTGTGACCTCTGTTCCTCCATAACACAGGCTGTTCCTGGAATGTGCCCCTCCCAGGTGGCGTGAGTTCACTTCAGATTATTCATTACAGCTGGCTGTTGCTATTTGTTTATATGTCTTTATGGAAAAACATGTTTTCACCACGAGTGGCCAGTTCTTGTGATTGTACACTTATGTGACTCTTCTTAACCCTCAGAGTATAAACTGTCTGATGCTCTGAATAAAGTTGGCTAGTGCAGGAGACTTCCGTCTGCCTCATTTTTAGGCCTTGTTCTGCCAGGTGCATGCCGCCAGCTAGAGTGGTAAGCAGGCACCTACTATGTGTCAGGCCCTGGAGTAAACAAGAAAGCCACAGAGCAACTTGTGCCATAGATTCTCTATCATGGAGGGAAAGATTCTGGCGGGTAACAGGAATAAGCAGCCAAGGACTAGAAGAGCCTGCCCTACACACAGACAGCTCGAAGGCTTTAGGTTGGGAAGCAGCTTTCAAAAAAAGGCCAAAGAGCACACGGTGTGGTTAGAGGCAGGGTAGCAGTGCAGACCCGTGAGGTCCGCTACCAGACACTGGATATTAGGAGAGGGCCGGGCAGGGCCTTCGTGCCGCCTCTCCAGTAGTACATCCACCAAGAGAAGCCCAAAGCAGGGCAAGACACACTGAGGCAGGTCTAGCCACGTGGAGTGAGTGGGCTGCGCAAAGTGGGCATAATTCGGAACACAGGGCCTGAGCCTCGAAAATGGCATGGTCCACCAAGGACTCCCCTCTCCTGCAGTATCTGCCACAAAGCCTCTCATGCCTCTCACAGGTGCCCATGAGCGGCTAAGTGGTCTCACTGAGTACAGGGCTCCTGGGTTTCTATGGTAAGATCATTCTCATAAATCCTAGGACACCCAACCTTCTGCCTCTCAGAGAAAGGCTTCCGTGTCCCTTTCTCCACCACCCCTTCACCTTGCCACCTTGTTGTAGTAACACTAAGCTGCCTTTTCTGCAGGTGTGCCCATGCAGTCACTGCAGTCAGGATTCAGACCAGCATTATTATTCTTCAGCTCTCATTAGCCACTTGATCCCTCCTAGGGCTGTGCGTGCAGACAAAACAAGGAACTCTTCCAAGGACATGTCTCTCTGGTACAGATTTACTTGTTTGTTTGTTTGTTTGTTTGTTTGTTTGTTTTTGAGACAGGGTCTCTCTATCTCTAGCTCTTCTAGAATGTGATACATACACCAGGCTGGCCTCGAACTCACAGAGATCCGCCTGCCTCTGCCTCCCAAGTGCTGGGATTAAAGGCATGCGCCACCACACCCACTTCATTACAGATTTTTTTTAAAAGCATTTTCTCAAGTGAATGAGGTGAGCTCACTGTCATCAACTGTAACCTAAGTGTCATTGACCCAAACCAAGTGCCCATTGCTAGTCCCACCACGATGCTCCCTTCAAACACTGCTCTTTAAGCTAAGTGGTCCCTTCCTGGATAGGATGCAGGTGTAAATGCCACAGTACCATGCCACTACTGGGTTTTTCTTTGGTCACTAATAAAGACATGGGCATTTGTGAATTGTTTGATAATTATTTCTCCTGAAATTATCCTTTGTTCGTTTATATGTTAAGGCCTTCACTGAAAGCATTTCTTCTGTATTAAGATAGTAGAATGTCTATTTGCTGGTAAATAATAGCAGAATAAATGCTATTCACTAACAAGTCATATTTGCTTCCAGAATCTTCCATCATGTTTGGGTGTATCCTTCAGAATGGCCCTGGTACTTGTCTGAATGTAATAACCCCTCTGCTGCCAAAGCCACCTGGCTGTCGGGAGAACCACTCCCTTCAGGTAGAAGTTCTTCAGAAAATCTAAATATTCCCAATATAAAAAAATCTGACCTTGGGGACCTCAGCCCTTTGTCTCCTCCATCTCAGAGCAAGACCCTAAGAAAGGAACCAGTACCAAAGGCCTGTGACTAGAGGAGCCCCGCAAAGGAGGTGCACCCCTCCTGGCATTCCACAGGCTGGAGACGCACTCAGAAAGAGACACACAGGCCAGCAGGCAAGGGAGGTGCCTCAGGGTGGAAGGTACTGTGTTAGTTTAATCTCTCTATTGGTGTCATTAAACACTGGCCAAAACCTACTGGTAGTGGAGAAGAAGGCTTGGTTGGGTTACACATCTGGATCATAGCCCATCAGGAAAGAAAGTCAAGGCAGTAACTCAAGGCTGGAACTGAAGCAGAGGCCCTGGAGGGGTGCTGCTTACTGACTTACTCCTCATGGCTTGCTCAGCCTGCTTTCTTATTCAACTCAGGACCACCAGCCTAGAGGTGGCACTGCCCACAGTGGGCTAGACCCTCCCACATCCATTGTTAATCAAGAAAATGCCTCACAGACTTACCTACAGGCCAGTCTGAGGGAGGCAATTCCTCAGTTGAGGTTCCCCCTTCCCAGATGACTCCAGCTGTGTCAACTTGACAAAAATTCCAACCAACACAGGTATCCGCCATCACACTCTGTTGGTGGAACCAGACAGAAGCAAGTATTCATCAGACCCACCATGTCAAGTGTCATGAGTGGCAAAGGGCTAGACATGTTTGTGGCTGAAGCATGGGATCCTGTTGTCAGCTAAACATCTAGGCAGAGGACACAGAAACAGGATCCCAGCTAACACTAATGTCCTTTTTGACCTGTATGAAAGCCTACTTCCTTCCTAGGCCTCAGTTTCCCTCTTGAAGCTTGATTCTAGGATTCCTGTGCAAACAGAGTAGAGGGACCCTCCTTCTGAGAAGAGCCATGGAGACAGCTTGGGGTAAAGAGGAGAGAATCTCCTTTTCTTCTAGTTCCTGGGGCTGGAAGGTAGCTGTGGCCAAGCCCTACCTCCCAGATGGAGTGGTGATACCTGGGTGGAGAGCTGTGACCACCAGGAAACCACCCCGTTCCTCCCCCCAGCCACTGTTTGGAAACAGTGCTAAAGAGAGAACTGGCTTTCCCCAGACCGTGGGCATGCACAAACACCTGTTCCCCTCTTCCAGTGCATGCATACACACACTCTTACATAGTCTCATGCTCTGTACAGCCTAGGTTCAGCAATGCTCTCAACGGCCCTGAGCTACTGCCTAAAGCAAGCTCCTATTTACCCAATGGATACAGAACAAGGCTGTAGTAGTTTTCTATTGTGATAAAACACCATGACCAAGACAGTTTATAAAAGGCAGGGTTTACTTGCCTTGCCGCTCCAGGGGGATAAGAGTGTGAGGTGGCAGAGATGCACCACAGCACCACCAACTGAGGACCACGTACTCGAACAGATGAGTCTATGGGGGATGTTTTCATCCAAACCACCTCAGAGGCCAGGCTGCACACAGCGTTCATCTGAGAATGCTGAGGATGGAGATGACTTAGAGACTCCCCTACAGTACACCCCCCAACAAACATGAAAGTAACAGTGTTCCGTGGTAGTACGTGATGTGCCTGAAGTAATCTCTGGCATGGGAGCAGCTGCTGCTGGGCTGCCCAATGCTTGGGTCTGAAGCGTGGACGTGGGTGCAGAAGATGGGAGGTACTGGGAAGAGGGTTGGTGAACAAAGATTCTCCAGCTGGGACCATTGCATGCCAGAGAGATACGTCAAGGCAGGGTCACAAGCATGGCCAGTAGAAGAGATGGCAAGCGCTGGCCACCGGCCATGGCGGGCACTGTGGGGCATTCACCCAAGGCTCCAGATGAGATCAGGAGCCAGGGAGGGGCTCAGAGGAGCACCCCATGGGAGACTGTCATGTGAGCATAAGTTCTGCAATGGGTAGGAGAGGTCCCTCTTCCCTATCCACCACCTTATCAGCCTTCATAGCCAGCCCAGTGGTCACTTCATCCCGAAAGCCATCCTTACTTCTGCCCAGGATCACACCACACAGCACCAGCTTCTTCTTGGTATCTACCTCTGAGGAATTTTCACACTTTTCCCACAGTTGTGATGGCGCCATCGACCCTCCCCTGGGAACAGCTGCATGGGATTGCTCATGTGAGTCCCCAGTATGTGCACAGAGCCTGGCCCACAGCAGGTGCTCAGTAAGTGTAAAAAGAAAAAAAGATGTGCAAATTCCCAGGGGAGTTTCCTCCCTGGGATGGCAACTTGACTCTATCTGGAATTCAGTGAAAAATCCAAGTCACTGGGCACACCTGTGAGGGATATTGTAGTTAATGGGAATCATTTGAGGTAGGAAAACCCACCTTAAATCCATTTGAGATCAGAAATCCCTCCTAAATCTGGGCCACACCCTCTCACAGCATCCTATACTAAGGACATGGAAGAAAGCAGCTTTTGCTTTCTGCCTGATCCTTACTGGCAAGTTCATCTGCTCTGCTGCTGAGGCATTCCTTCACTGGCCTTAGAGCCTCCTCCTTTGGGATTCTGATGTATACTGAAGACCAGCTGAGACATCCAGCCTCATGAACTGAACACCTACTGGACTCTTGGACTTTCCAATCATGGACTTTACAACAGCCGTGGTTGAATTAGCTGGACCACAGCCTGTGAACCTCTCTAACAAATCCCTGTTTAATATACATAGATGCAGCCTATCATTTGTGTTCCTGTAGAGAACCCTGACTGATCCACTCCCTCACTGAGTCCTCCTCCTCCTCCTCCTCCTCCTCCTCCTCCTCCTCCTCCTTTTTCTTTCTCTCTCTCTCTCTCTCTCTCTCTCTCTCTCTCTCTCTCTCTCTCTCTCTCCATGTCTTCACTCCTGGGTCTACCCTCCTGTGGAACTAGCAGACCAGTGTCATGCTTATGCACACGCATCAGACTGCCCTCTAAGTGACAGGCATAGGTGTTGCCCAGAGGGCAGGCAGTATTATTGTGCAAAGAATTTCCATCTTTGTGCCCACCTAATCCTGTCTCCACACCCTACTCAAAGGCCCTCCAGCTTGAACCCAGTAGAAAGTTCATACCCTGAGGCAACTTGGGGGTCAAGCTTCCTCCCTTTCCCAGCTGGGCAATGTCATGTACATAGTCAGTGGAAGAAGGGATACGCCCCCTTTTTTATGCCCCCCCCCCCCGTTTTCTATGTCCTGTCTCCAAGAGAGCTCCTACAGAAAGGATACAATGTATGCATTTTGCAAACCAAAGATGGGCATACATAGAGTGAGGTACACACCAGGAGGCAAAAGGCTGGCCAATCTGACCTCTAGTCTAGCCCAGGAAACTGAGAAACTTCGCCCCATATTTTCAGGGTCTATAAATCTCAGCTCTGAGTCCATGGGTTGGCTCAGCAGGTAAGCATTTGTTGCCAAGTCTGCTATCTCAAGTTCAATCCCTGGAACCCACAAGGTAGAAAGAGAGAACTGATTTCCATAGGTTGTCTGCTGACCTCCATATGTGGGCCATGGCACATGTGTGTCTTCATACACATACACAAATAATTAAATGTAAACAAATATAAAAATGGGCTCAGAGCCTATAATCTTTAGAGTCATCAGATCTCAATATATTATTGAGCCAATATAGTAAGTAGCACTAAATTTTCAGTAGTAAAAATACTTTACATACTTTGACAAAGTGTAGCAGTTAAGAAAATCCCTTGTAAGATTGAAGTGCATGGGTTTTTAAAGGTGTGTGGTAATTGTGTACTTACGTCTTGCAATGGGCATGTATTATGTGGTTCTGTTTCTGAGAACTGGTCTGATTTTGGAAGACGTCTCTCCAACTTCAATGGTGAGAATATTTGTCGCACAGCACCGCTGATGATGACATATGGTGGCAAACAGCCCAAGAGCCCAGGAGGGCGTGATCAACTAAATCAATCATGGCATATCTGTATAATCAGGTATTTACTATCCAAAATAATGACCAAAACCAAAAAAAAAAAAAAATCAAAACTTCTGAGAGCTTATTACTGTTGGGGACTACATTAAACCCTTGACATGAGTCAATACTCTTCTTTCTCACCATGCCCAAAGTACCTTTATCCCCATCTCACAGATGAGGAAAACTGAGGGCTAAAAAAAATCATTTGCCCAAAGTCACATGCAGGCCATCTGAAGTCAAACACAGATCTCTTAGCCACTATACTACATGGTTTCAAATGGCACCATTTTTAAAGACAGACAAAGCAAGACAGCCCCACAACAAGCAGGACATCAAACCAGACATGCAGCTGGGTCTTAGCTGTGCACATGCATTCAAACCCCAAAGATAGTGATGTTTTCATCTTGGTATAGACCTCTGGATGGATAAGACTGCCAGGCTTTCTTATTTTTATGAAATAAACCCATGCTGTTGTACATGAAGAAAAACAAATTTTAGTTTTTTAAAGTAACATGAATGGCAAAAATCATCTCACATTCCCTCTGCTGCCCCAGTGTCCAGCTGCCAGCCTGGCTTCAGGGACAAGCACAATGGTGGACATGGATGGGTTCTGCTTGCTTTTCAGGCACAGCTTCCCCTAGAGGCAACAAGCTCTCTCCAACTGGGAAGAAAGCACAGATTCAAGCACGTTCACCAGTCAGCTACCTATGGCCTCCCACCCTACTCCTGGGAGCTGCCAGCCTAACACTGCAGGAGCAAGCTCTTGCCTGGGAGCCAAGGCCAGGCCTCCATGAGCCTAAGATACACGGACCTTCCCTCTGGGTCTCTCAAAGCAGCCCTTCACCAGATGAAGGGGCCTGAAGACTGTAGAGCAGCCCCACTTGGCAGCTAGAGCCCCTGCTGGTTTAGTCACCTGCTTCCTGGCTGTAGAACCTGGGGTGGAAGGTCTCTTCCTCCCTATGCCTGTTTCTGTACTGGCCAATGAACAATTTAAGAGTACCGATTTGAAGGGAAGGTATCCTACTCAAAGTGAAACACAAAATATGTTCCTAACAATGTCCTGAAGTAACAGTGCCTGAGCACATCCTGCTGACTGCTTGGTGTGATCTTATGTACTTCTCACGGGTGACTTTGATGGGCACTATGACAACCTACAGTTTTACAGCTAGAAAAAAAGGGGGGGCTTTTAATGTAAAGTCACCTGCCAGCGAATAGTGGGGCCGGGTAGAATTTCATCCCCATCTACTGCAATGTACACAAGGTGGGATAGCCTTCATCCGGTTACCGTGGTCATAGCTACCTACTGGGCTCTACCTGGCTTTAGAGATTCTTATAATGTATGTGATGAGTACCCCGGGTTTTCCACAGCCCCTGGGCAGCCATACATGGACACCAAGCCATAGACCCCTTGTAGGAGTTGTATAGTCCCCTCCCTTCTTCACCCCCACTGCCGCACCCAGTGACCCAATGATCAAAAGCTTATACAAGCCGTGACAAGCCCCTAACTACACCTGGCCTTGAGCTGCTGGCCCAACAGAGACCCACACCCCAGGGGCAGGCCTCTGGCACTCTCCCTTGGCACCTGTTGGAAGACTCTAGGCTCTGAGCCAGACCTGGGACTGGTGGCTTGGGACAGTAAACCTGTGCGGCCTAAGATGTATCCGCAGGAAAAAGAAAACCAGCACCCTTCCGCAAGCTGTACACCCTCCTGGCCTCTTCAAGACAGGGCAGTGGCACCAATATCTGGGTGTGCAAGGGCGAGAAGGCGAGCCAAAGGGTAGCGGATGTGAGTGTATGCGTGTGCGCTGGTGGCTCCGAGTGTGTGCCTCTGTGATCGCGATGGGTCGGGAGCGGGCGGCAGGGCGGGCTGGGAGATCTCCTCCCCCCACACATTGAGAAATCTCAGTGAGTCACCGTGTGGTTCTGCATATTAATGAGCTCGCTCTCCGAGAGGGCAGGAGCGAATTTAAAAGAGGCCAGGGTGGGCGGAGGGAGGTTGTGGGGAGATCGCAGCACCCAGCGCCCAGCGCAGCGCGCAGCACCAAGGCAGACGGCAGGAGCTCCCACCGACGGGCGCAGCTGGAGTGAGCCGAGCAGGGAGGCGTGCTCAGAGCAGAGAACCGAACCGCGCGGCATCCCCCGGCCGCCGCACGCGCAGGCCAGCTCCCTTCTCGCGTCCCTGCTCCCTACCGCGCCCCTCCGACCAGCATGAGGCTCCTTGCGGCCGCGCTGCTCCTGCTGCTCCTGGCGCTGTGCGCCTCGCGCGTGGACGGTGAGTGTCGCGAGGGCCCTCTGTCGCCGACCTGTCCCCTCCTAGGGAGCCCGAGCACCACCTAAGTGTCCCGGAACCCCGGGGATCCCGGGCGGGCACCTTGGGCGGTCGCTGAGCCCGAGACCCCTCTGGCGACTGAGCAGCCTGGCCGTGCTCTCCCGCAGGGTCCAAGTGTAAGTGTTCCCGGAAGGGGCCCAAGATCCGCTACAGCGACGTGAAGAAGCTGGAAATGAAGCCAAAGTACCCACACTGCGAGGAGAAGATGGTTATGTGAGTTCTGAGGGGGCATGTCCCGTGGCCCGGCACAACCTGGGGCTGGATCGGGCTGATACGCCTTTCTGCTTTAGCCAAGGTGCTGGGAGCAGTTTATAATCGTCTGGCAAGTCCTCGGGACATTGCCTGACAGTCTGCAAAGGGGGTCTCTGGCCGGTGCCTCTGAGCCTGTCCTTGTTAGGATTCAAACGGGCAGGCTGGGGTGTTGCTGTGGGCTGGTGGCTCTGGGTCGCCCACTGAGAACATCTACACCAGATCCATTCTGGACACACACCCAGGGCTGCCTTCCTCTTACTGAAGAGAGAAGTCACAGACCCTTGTCTTTAGTCGCAACTTTCCTTCCAGAGCCGCTTTTCAGTCAGGGTTTTGGCCACAGAGGTGGACAGTTTGGGCTCCCGGGGTTTTCATTGTGAGAACGCCCCTGTCTCTTCCTCCGGCAGCCGGCAGCCGGGCTCCTTGTGGGTCCCTGAGTGTGGACAGTGTTGGAGAACGCGTTCTGCTGGGGTTAATGTGCCATGCCGCCGCCGCCGCCGCCGCCGCAGCTGCTTGGTGGGGATGTGGGCAAAGTCTTCTTCGAAACTGGGGCAGAGAGAGAACACTGAGTTTCCTTGCGCCTCAGCCTTCCCAATTAACCACTTGAAGCCAGCGCCCGTTTCCCCTCAATACACTCTTGGCCAGGAAGGCAGCCCTTGGCAAAACAGCTCCCAAATATTTGCCATGGACCATTGGCCCCTCTTCCCCTCCCCCAGAAGCAGGACACACTTCATTCTCAGCCTGGACAGGCGCTTTCCACCGGCTGCCCTTGCCGGCCCAGAGCTTCGGGCAGTCTGTGAAGGAAGGGCACACCCCCACCGGGCACCTCAAACCTCCACCAGGCAAGTTGGGAATTCAGAAAGCCACGGGGCCTGAGCTGACCCGAGTCATGAGCTTCCAAATTAACCTCCTTATACCGCCCCTTGTCTTGCAGGTCAGATAAAGGAAAACTACCCTTTTAGGTGTGGGCAGGCTCAGGGTTCCAAGAGCTGTGGCAGGCAACACAGCACCTCAGAATGTCTAGTTTAGGGGTTCAAAAATGTTAGAGAAGATTTCGAGTTGTCTCTCAGACCTCCAGGAATAAAATAGTGCAGGGTGCATCAGCAACTCAAAGGGACGTTCTCTGCCCTAGACAGGCGTGTTCTCTCCTTGACTAAACTCTGGGTAAAGTGGGAAACTGCAGCCAAGCAGTCCATGGGAAGGCATCATGCAGCCTTGGGAAAACTTGCAGGGCCCTCATGAGACCAGTACCTCTCCTAGGCCTCCCTCTCCACCCCATCCTTGACAGCCCCAAGACTCTTGTCCCTTCAATCGGGCAGAGGACCACACCTTTTGCCAAAACAGGTTTTCAGCCGCAAAAGCTGAAGGAGAGTTCTCTAGTTCCCTGAGTCAGCCAGAGACCTCTACTGGGGGTGTGGGTCGGGGGAGTCAGGATATGGGAAAGCCTGGATGCCTTTTTAAAAAAAAAATATGTATTTGTTACTGGAGAGGGAGTTGGGGCCATGGCACATTGTGGGGATCAGAGGACAACATGCAGGAGGTTCACCCCTTCCACCAGGTGTGTCCCAGGAACCAAACACAGCTCCAGGCTAGGCGGCAGGGGCACTCACTCACTTACTGAGCCATCTTGCCAGCTCAAGTCCATGTTCTTGAAGAGCAATTTATGTCATATGCCCATGGAATTCTCATCCAAACCATTGGCACCCCCAGAGCTGCTGTGACCCAGAATTTCTGATAGTTATTGGGCCTTGAATCCCAGACTCTGTATCCTGCAGCTGATTTGCATAACCCCAGGATTCTGAGCAGTTCTGGTAGGGGGGTGGGGAGTGGGATGAATTCTTTCGTGCCCTCCCTGACTTTCAGAAGTGGGATGCCCAGTCTGCACTCTGGCCTATGGAGAAAGGGCTTTTTTACTGGAGTTGGCCACTGGGGCAACAGCAACATTGTGGGTGTGGAGGAAATACAGGAGGTAATTCTGCAGGATGCCAGAGGAGTAGAGGGAGGGCCCCATGCTTGGAGCCTGCAAGGATCCACCTGTCTCCAGCAAAGCGTGATCCAATTACCTGGCATTATCAAATGTCCATCCCTGGTCTTGGATGAGAGAGAACAGGCTCCTGGAGCAGCATCTTGTCCTCACTCTGCTGTCCCTAGATTGGAAGATTGCATTCACAGCAACCCTGCCCCCTTCTAGAATTTGACCTATAAGTCCTGACTCTTCACCTTAGGGACCAGGTAGGGAACAAGTTGACTTCCCTACCCATCTGTGACCCCTTAGGAAGTCAGGTCTCCACTTTACATGTTCCAAGTGGACCCTCATTCTTGGCCATAGTACATCTCCCCCTCCCAGAAGTTCCCTGTAACTGCCACCATCCCCCTGGTCATCTTGGCTGAGAGAGGTACCTCAGACCATCCAGGACTGAGCTCACACATGAAGCTTGTCTTCCTCCTGGCTGCCTTGTCTTTCCTGACTAATTAGTAATGACAGTGGTCACTGGACGCCTACCAGGGGCTGAGCACTGTGCATAGGTTATACCTTTAGCTCCTTCTATAACCCTGTGAGGTAGGTCCTTCTACTGTGTCTGTTAAGCAGTCAGCAGTTTATGGGGATTCAGACTCAGCTGACTGTCTCAGTACCTGACCCTGCTTCTCCCCTGCACAGCTAGGCCTTCGTGGAGTTGGAGTTTTGGCTGAGAGAGGCCCAAAGAAGGAAGGTCTTTTTTTTCTTCCCCCAAATGAGATAACTGCAACCTCACACTCAAGCATAAAACTGGGCTAACAGGCCAACAAGGCCCTTGCTCCAGGATCAGCAAATGCCCAGCTCAGGGACAACTGTGGAGGGTTCAGGTGCTGGGTTAAGGGCCAGAGACTATGACATATACAGGGTATGTCTCAGCACCTTGATAGAGTTCCTCAAATCCAAGGATGGTACTTAGCATGAGCACCTTCTAGCAGTGGTTCTGTCTACCTCTGGACCTCTGGAAGAACCCCTGGTCATTGCTCCCCAAGGGAACCTATGCTGGGAATCACAGATCACTGGGTGCTGACGGGGTAGGAATTCCCAAGGGAAAAGCAAAACTCACTCCATATAGGCTAACGCCATCTTGGAAGCTGAGACACAAAACACAAAAAGGCTGACCTGGGGTTGAGCACTTGAGACTTGAGGGAGGGATCAAGCCTCTCAGCCCTGCAGACTGTTATTTAGACATTTAAACCTGTGCCCATTCGGCTCTGTTTCAGCATCACCACCAAGAGTATGTCCCGGTACCGGGGCCAGGAGCACTGTCTGCATCCTAAGCTGCAGAGCACCAAACGCTTCATCAAATGGTACAATGCCTGGAACGAGAAGCGCAGGTACAACATCTCTTCTGGCCTCCCCACCCCCTCCTGCCCACCCCACCCATCCCCCACCCACCCAGAGGGCTTGGCTATTGGCTGTGGCTTTCAGGGCAGGAAGGGACCCACACACCATATCATCTACTAACCTCATCTCATGTGAGACACCCACAAAAGTAGACACTCTGACACTGTTTCCACCCACCACTGATGGGGAACCTACCACCTAACCAAGAAGGCTGCTGCTCTCTGGACAGCTGTGAGCACTGCAGGTGTATCCTTTTGTGAACTAAAATCTGCCTCATTCAAACTTTCCTAGTCTAGTCCTTTGTGAACATTTTTATCTAGACTTGTTTTTAATCTTGTGTGTACCAGTATTAAGCCTACATGTATGTTTATGTCCCCCCTACATGACTACATGCCCAAGGACTCCAAAACAGACTCATCAGATCCCCTGACGCTGTAGTTACAGATGGCTGTGAGCCTCCATGTGGGTGTCAGGTCCTCTGCAAGGACCAATGCTTTTAACTGTTGAGCCGTCCCTTCAGCTGGGTGAGCACCAAGGTGCCCAATGCCCTGTTCTTCCCCAACACCTTCTCAGGCTGGTTTCTGGAAGCTGCTTGAGTTCAGCCCCTTCCAATCAGAGCCACTTTACCCAAAGGAGCAGCAATTAAAACGATCAGCGCCTTGGGTCAAACACCTCTGCTAGTTGGGCAGTTTCTCCATCAGAAGGGGGCTTCTTAGTTCTAATTTCCAGGTCTGGCCTTGGAAGGAGAGGCTACTTCCCAGCTCCTTTGTACCGTGTGATAATGAGCCTGTCCTGGGGTAGGCCACTGCTCAAACACCCAAGACTTGTTCTCTTATACCTTTATCTGCAAAGCAAAGCTGGGGAAGGACAAACATTTGGGTGACTTCCAAGGACCCCAGCACCTTGCCCTAAGGCGGGGGAACCACACGGGGACAGAGTGTGACTTTCACAGCATCTGGAAAAGTCAGGGCAAGAAGCCAGGACCCTGTGGGGTGTTCGGGTCCTGGGTGCTCCCCCAGCCCCAGCCTTGTGACCAGCTCTCTCAGAGCTGACACCCCTGTTCAGCTTCTGCACCTGAATCCTTTCTTGCTCCCTCCAAAACTGCCTCATCTGCAGCTGCCTGAAATAGAAAGTGGTGAGGTGAGCGACTGTTCCCTACATATCTGATGGGAGTGAAGCCCTCTTTCTGGCCAGAGCATGCAGTTCACATGGCGAAAGCAGAGCCTGCCTCACCCCCCACCCACCCCCACCACCTCCCAGGCCTGTGTCATCAAAAGCCAAATGGCTGCAGGGTTCGCTTCTGGAGGGTTGGGAAGTCTTGCCCAGACTGGAGACATCAGACCTCCCCCACACCGTGTTTCTTCCTCCATCTGGGCCATGTCTTTGAAGAGGAGGCACCTGTGGGGATCCTGCACCCCCCACCCCATGTTTCACTTTTTTAAATTGCTCTCATGAAGGCTATAAGAGCTCTCTGCTACTAGGCCTCTGATAGTTACTACATCAAGAGTCTAGCCCTTTGGGGGGTTGGGGGAGGTGCAGGCGCTATTTGCTTGTTTGTATATTTGTTTGTTAAGACAAGGTCTCACATAGCCCAAGCTAGTATCGACTCAATCTCAAAGCAAAGGATGACTTTGAACCATGAATCCTAATCCCACCACTGCCCAAGTGTCGGGATTATGTGATTACAGGCCTATGAGTTCTGGATTCATCCATTTCTTGGGACACTGAGGCCTCCCCGAATAGGAAACTGCCATGCCTGCCCTTTCCCTTTCTACCCTTCCCTGGTAAAGGATTAAAAATGACTTAGTGAATATAGATGGAGATAAAAGAACTGCTCAAAGTCAGAGGGAGAGCAAACATACATGCTCATTAGCTCAGGATGGAGGAAAGAGAAGGATGTGTGGCAGGGCCAGGCCCCTGGTCCAGGGCACCAATGAGTGAGCTCAGAGCCCCTTAGAGACTAGAATCTCTGACTTTCATGAGGCAGCTATATTGAACATTTCATTGCATTTCTATATTATTTATATATATGTCTGTCTACCTGGCTGTCTGTTTGCCTTGTGAGTACAGTTCCTGAGATGGCCAGAAGAGGGCCATGGATCTCCTGGAGCTGGAGTTACAGGTTTTTGCAAACTATCTGATATGGGTGCAGGAAACTTGGGTCCTCTGAGCAGTGACAGATCTTGGATGCCATGTCTCCAATCTCCAGGCAGTTTATTTCAATGCATAATTAGGGAATCTTACTTGGAAATCAGCATCAAGGAAAAAGGAGCAGTGAGCTGAGTGGGCAGTACAGCCCAGAGCTAGGATTTCAGGTGTGAGGGAGCACACCCATCCTGTGTGAACGTATGCGTTGGCTTCAATCCCATCCTCAGAGCCACCACCCCTCTCCAGGCCCCAGGCCTGGAAGGGGGTCCACAGATGAAGCCACTAAGCAGCAGCACTGCATCCTGAGCCACTGACAACTATGTCCTTTCTTCCCAGAGTCTACGAAGAGTAGGGGACCAATCTCGGGAAGAAAACACCAGGCCAGTTGAGAGACTTCAGCAGAGGACTTCGCAGATTTAAATAAAAGCCCTTTCTTTCTCACAAGCATACGACAAATTATATATTGCTATGAAGCTCTTCTTACCAGGGTCAGTTTTTACATTTTATAGCTGTGTGTGAAAGGCTTCCAGATGTGAGACCCAGCTCTCCTGCACTCCAGACTTCATTTCCAGTGGCTTTTTGCCGAAAACGGGGTGGGGGTGGGACAACTCAAGCCTTTCCTTTTTAAAATAAGGGGTTTTGTATTTGTCCATATGTCACTACACATCTGAGCTTTATAAGCGTCTGGAAGGAACAATGAGCTTGGTTGAGGCATTCCATTGCACCATTGCTCTGGTCCAGGCTTGCAAAGCTTCCGCTCAGAGGTCCTGGCGCCTCGGCACAGCTGCCATGGGCTCTCCTGGGCTTATGACTGGTCAGGGTTTCAGTGGGGCTCCACAGTGGCCCCTGTTGCAGGGCAATGGGAGCAGGTCCTTCAACATCTGTACCTCGAGAAACTCAGTCTAGTTACCAGGATAAGCTTCTTCCCTGCCCCCAGCCCAGTTCACAGCCAGGCAAGGGATCCTTAGAGGAGCTGGGTCTTCCTTCAACCTGAGGGTTTCTGAAAAGTTCGCTGCTTTGGTAGATGATGCTTCCAAAGCCTGGGAAGTTCCAAGCACTGTGGGAAACAACCTAAGGAGGAAGATTCAGGAATAAATGCATAACACACAGCTGGATTGACACATCCTATGGGCAAGGGGAAACTTTCAAAGCTTTGTTTCTTCCCCTCATCCCAATAGAAAGCACACTCCCCTCAAGGCAGATGCAAACAGCAGCACAGTCCTCTTTGGAAGTTCAGATGATCCTGAACCCACTCCTGTGTACATACCACCCTCAGTGTGCCCTACCGCACACTGCCCTTCCATAGAGGCCGCACTGTACGGCTGTTTCTCTGCTCTGTAAATGCTGAGAGCCACAAGCTGCATGCAGGTTTCATGTTCTTTCTAAGATGAAAAAGAAAGTAATAAAATATATTTGAAGTTACCAAAATTCTAGACTCCTGGGCTCTTTTCTCTCTAATTAAGCCAGAGAACAATAAAATGTTTGCCTCGTCCTAAATAAATGGGCACAAATGTGTGGGAGAGAAAATCAGTGTCTCACAGATACCTGTCAACAGACTCTGTGGAAGGTATGGGGCTGTTGCTGTTTCTAGAAGCCAGGCGGCCAAGCCTGGAGGCTAATGCTCCCCACATCCCACTGCAGCAGCTTGGTGGAAGCAGGCAGGTGGAGGTTGGCAGGACTGGGGGTCCCAAAGAAGAAGCTGTTCAAGATGCCTTGGGGCCCTCAACTCTGAGAGGGTCTGCTTCTGCTTCTGGAAGACACCTGTAACTGCAGAGCACACCTGATGGCATCTCTGGGAACTGGGTGTTGGAAGCGAACCACTGGAAGGACCCTAGGGTTGATGACCTGTGTCTTACTGAGTGTAGTTAAGTCAGTCAGCCCCATCTGTCCTCCAGTCTTGCTGTCCAAGGCGAGAAGTCTCTAGACTAGGAACCTGGAACCACATCCCTTCACTTCCATAGATAGTTTCCTGACATTGGCTCTGCTCACATTTACAAGGACACACAGCAAGTGCCTTCTGCTGGTGTGAATCACAGGATGATGCTGTGGCCCTCTCTGTCACAGCCAGGCTTCCTCTGGGTAGCTCCAAGCTGCCTCTCATGAGCTACTGAGCACACTGAGGACTACATTCGAGGGTACCCAGGGCCCTTACTACCACACTATCCAGTAGCTAGATGGCCATCTTTCTGCTGAGGGCTGGGAACCATGAATCTGCCACCCCACCTTTTCCTTTCCCTCATTAGAGACGAAAGTGGCATAGAAACCCTAACCTGAAGCTGGAGACCAATAGATGTTACAGAATAGGGGAGCCCCCATCGATAGTCACATGCTAGAGCAGGGGACAGCAGAAGACAGGCTCCACCTCCCAGGGGCCCCAAAGCCTGCTTGGTCCTGGTGTAGTACCAACAGGGCCTCCCAAGCAAGGACCCTGTCTGTATAAAGCAGTCTAGAGAAAGAGCTCTGCTTCATTCCAGCAGACCTTCTTCACTATAGCTGACAGCATGGGGTGCTGGACACTCAGGTTCCAAGTTCTAGACCTTCCACACACTCTACACACCACATATTTTCTCACACTTGATCCACCAAAGGGCCTGTCCTGCTCATCTAGACTCCCATTGGAACGGGCTAAAGGGTTTACTCCCTGTTCAAAAGAACCTTTATGTAAGAATAATTAACTTGCTGCGTGTTTTAAATAGGGTGTTTTGAATGTTTTCATCATGAGGAAATAGTTCATGTTTGGGGTAATGGATATGATAATTACCCCGTCTGATTAGTATGCATGGTACCCATGTATGGAAATATCACACTGTACCACATGAATATGTACAACTCATTTCTGTCAATTGAAAAAGCGTTTGAGTGATGAAAAATGGCAAGTTTCAAGCTGGTACCAGCTGAACATTCAACCCAGCATGGGTCCTTCCTAGACAGGCCCAGGGCAACTCGTGTGTTGCAAACCCAAGTGGCAGATTGTCTCCAGTATCAACCTCAATACCTAGCTGGATGGTTCACTGGCCTCGAATTACTACAGGATTTGCTCTGTAATGTGGCCATTTTGAATGTCTAATGAAATGTGTTCTCAGAGGTCATCTTTGTTTAAAACCTCCCCAAATCTGTGAAGGTACAAGGCACGATGTTCGCTCCTCACCCACAAGCACTCTCTGCCACCATGAAGTCCTGAGGCTAAGGACAATCCTGAGCCTGTATAGACTAAGTCTTTCCTCTGCAGACAAGCCTGAAGTTAAGTTTAACTTATGTACCGGGTACAATTAAAAGACCAAACACACCTCACTGTACATTACCAACTTCGGCATGGCGTCATTTCTTCACTGTGGTGTCTAAAACTGGGGTGTGGAGCTCAGTAGGAGAGCTCCTGTTGGCACATGTGAGGCCCTGGGTTTGATTTCAACAACTTGAGTCAACCTAAAACTCACCTGTCATAGTTAGCTTCCGCTGCTAACTCAAACCTCGCACCTCCTGGGAGGAGGGAACCACACTGTAGAGCTGCCTTATGGGACTGCCCTGTGGCCATGCCAAAGAGGCATTTTCTTAATTGCTGGTCAATGTAGGGCGTCCAGCCCCCTGTCAGAGGTGCCATCCCTAGGCAGGTAGGCCTAGGTTGTATATGGAAGGGAATCAATCGACAAGCTATGGGCATGAGCCCCTGTGCCTCCATGGCTTCAGTGTCCTGCCTCCAGGTGTCGGCCCTCGCTTCCCTCAATGATGACCTCTAACCTGTGAGGTAAAATCGTTGCTTCGCTCCCTGAGTTGCTTTGGGGCATGGTATTTACCATAGCATTAGAGACTCAACCCAGGACATCTCCTCTTTCACTTAACAAAGCACTTTCAGCTTCTCCTTGGTGTATCAGTCATC
Source organism: Onychomys torridus (assembly GCF_903995425.1). NCBI lineage: Eukaryota > Metazoa > Chordata > Mammalia > Rodentia > Cricetidae > Onychomys > Onychomys torridus. Next base: position 129,241,303 of record NC_050447.1, on the reverse strand, counting down.
AGCACTGTGCACTGCGGGGTCATTACCAAGTAAAGCAAGGGGCACTCACACAACACTGCAAGGGCTGGTCTGATAACCAAAACAGTGACTGATAATGGAAGGGCAGAGCATACAGCATGGAAACACTGGACAAAAGGGTCATCGTGTCCCTGAAGGACAGAGCAGAAAGCTGCAAGATTTCATTTTGATATTAAAATGGCTACCAGCTAAGATAGTGTTTATTTCTGGAATCTTCCACCTAATATTTTGGGGCCATGATTGACTACAGTTAACAAAACATCCAGCACTTGAAAGCACCGAAGGTGAAACCGTGGTGAGGAGACTGCTGTTCTCAAACTCCACTGGCCAGCTGCTGGCATTCTGGCTTCAAGACCCTTTCCAGGAGCACTGAGCTGCTGCTGTGTGCAGGACTCTGCCCTGAGCCCCCCCTGCCCCCCCCATGGGGGATTAACTGCCATGAGCTGCTGGGGACAGGGAACTCTCATAGTGAGATCCAGGAGCTTGAAAGTGAAAATGAGAGGCCAGCCAGTGTCCTTCCTGGGGACTGCAGTTGATGTAGATCCAAACTGAACTTGACAAAGAAAGAGGAGATGGAAAGGTGTTGGGGGGAGGGGCGGGGGAGGGGTTGGGAGAGTTTTCAGAGCTAGGACCCCGGATCCTGAGATGACATCCAAATTCCTCTTAACCCCGGACCTCTCCACCACCATGGGCAGACAGACAGGTGGCAGCTTTTAGGAGTTGCCCAGGCTCCTGTCACTTCTGGCGAGTATGACAGTGTGAAATTCACATCCCCGATGAGGAATCTTCCCAACATTCTCCCATGAGTTCAGGCCATCCTACCTGCATGCACTAACATTCCCACACATTCCTCACGTGTTCCTCACACGGGGCACCGGAATATGTGGATTAAGTGAATTAGTGATTGATTCTGAGTCACAATATGCATTCGTGTGGAATTAAGGAGAGAAATAAAAACACACCCCCGCCCCTGAAATCATCTAAGCGAGTCGAGGTTTGAAATCTCTCCTTCATGCTTCTGTCCATGTGTCTCCCTCCCTGACACAGGTCTTTGCTCTGTTTCTATTGAACAGCACAGACATATCACATGGGGATAGATGTGGGACGCTTTACAGAAGTATTTAACAGAATTTTACTACGGACTAAGTCACTGACCCCCAATTGATCTAGAGAACAAAGGGTACCACAAACATCATTGTTTATCAACCTGTATCCGTAACTGGTTGCTCCCAACTTCTGGATTTGCTGCTTTCAGCAATGATACACGTGCATTGTCTGTGTCGGGGACATGGAAGAGTACATCACTTAAGATGGCAGTATGCACTAGTTTGAGTTGCAAATCCAAGGCTGTTTGGTTACATTGTTCTCTTAAAGGCAGATTAATAAGCAGATTGAGCACACAGTAGGACAACAGTCTTAAGTGACTTCAAGGTGTATTATTAATGCTGGCTGTGAGGTCCAGCAAAAGTTTTAGTCTCTAAGGATGTAAGAAATATTTCCATCATATTTCATTGGCACAGTGAGGAACAGTGTTGGCCCAGGTTGGACCCTTTCCTTAGGGGCAAAACTCACGTATCATGGGCAGAGCCACCACCTCCTATCAGACCACTGCTACACCCTACACTCCGAGCTGGACGCCAGAGAGGCTTTGCTGTCTATGAGACAAAGGCGCTGCCTGGGTTGCATGTTGGTCTACACACCACACAACAGGCTCTAGGGGCACCTCCAAAACCGTGCCTGGTCCCAGGTTCAAAGGGGACCCCTGACCCAGACCTTGAAATTGCCCACAGAAAACGCCAAGTTGTTATCAAGCACAATGTACTGTTCCCATACCTGCTCTGATGGGGTGTGGCCATGAGCTATGACAAAACAGGTTTAAGGGGTGCACTCCATCATGACAGAAGGCATGGCAGCAGTGCAAGCTGGGGGGAGGGAACCCCCAGACTAGGCAGTTCATGGGTATAAAAAAAGGTTTATTTTGGGGAATTCAAAACTGCCATGGCTACCTCTCAGGGCAGCAAGAATGGGGCAGTTATGGGTGGAGGGGAGGAGGGAGGGGGCGTGTCATGTTGCAGAGAGAGAAGGTCAGTTAACTGGAACAGCCTGGGAGCTAGTTGGGGTTTTGAGCTGCTGGAGGCTTGTTTGCATTAACAGGGAACTAGATGCCCTAGTAGGGGATTGTAGGACAAATTAGAAAGTCATGGATTTTCCCGGCAGGGAGAAACCCACTTTATGGTTCCTGAGGAATGCTGATTTTTAAGTAGCAACGCTTCTGTTTCCTGGTCAGGGTCTAAACAGAGCTGTCATCCATGACACTGTGAATGGCACTGCTGTTTTAGGGCTTGGGGCCTGACAAGCAGGAGCATGGAGCATCGGTAACATCTCATCCACTGTCAGGAATCAGTGAAGTGAAGGCCACCCTGAGTCTACATTATTCATTCAGTCCAGGCCCCCAGATGGGACGGTGCCACCCACATTCCAGGGGGTTCTCCCTTCTCGTCAAACCTCTTTAGAAACACCACTGGCTGTCTCTCTGAGGTCATTCTTAGACAATGAAGTCAACCATCACTCATCCTCCCGTGTCCCAGGGTGGTCAGGGTATAATATATATGGTCACTGTCATAAGCCTGGCAGGAAAGCACACAGACTCTGGGATCACAGGTTATCCACAGACTAATCAGTCGCTTCCATCACCTCCTCCAGGTGACTCTGCGTGCCTTGGAAGTGATGGTTTCTCAAAGCCCTCCAGAGTACCTAGTAATCTTCATGGACCATCCCTTGGTGCTTGCTCCCTGTTCCACACCGACCTGCCTCAGCTGCTAGGTGAGGACTGGATCTGATGTTGGCACACTGGTACCACTTGAGGAGGCAGGGAGCCCTTTGGAGAACCATCTGGTGAGTAAGCCCCTCCCCCACCACATGTCTGTCCACAGGAGATGCCCAGACAATTAGGTATCAGGTTCTGCTTTCCAGAGAATAAAGTCAGCCGCGAAGCGGCACCCCCAGAAGAGCAGAGGGAAAAGGCTCCCCTTGCTGCATTGGTTGGCATGAGCTTCAGTGAAGCATTAGCTACCTTGGCACCTGGGGTGGGATACAGGCCTTCAACAACCCCATTCCAACTCAGGGTAACTGGGCAGTGCTGAAGCATGGGGCAGCCTGGGGATCCGTAGAGACCCTGGACTGCACCACACTTCATGCACCAGGCTGATGGATCAAATCTGCAATGCTGTTCCTTCTCCTTCTCTTGACCCTGGAAAGTGCTGAGATGGGAGAGAGAACAGAGCCAAATGCACTCTGTGGAGCCTTGCTGGTTCTGTGGCTGGAGGAGCCTCCTGGAGCCGGGGGGGGGGGGGGAGGCTCTGGGGTGGTACCTGAGCCCCTCAGGCCCTCCATTTCCCTCTTCATGTGTAGACCTTAACCGATACCCTATTCCAGAACTTTGGGCTCTGTCCAGACCCCTGTGCCAAGGGCCACCCTACAGCCATAGGCCATAGATAGAGTAACTATCCACTAATCAGTAGCTCCATAGTTGAAAAATCCAAATGCTGGGTCCTTAAGCAGAACACAAAATGATGCATCCTGGAGCCGCCCCTGAGCTCCACAGAGGCAAAGCCTTTCTCAGGGGAAATGATGGGAAGGTGGAGCCCAGCTGTGACACACCTCCTTTTTCCATACTAGCCCTGTCTGTCCTCAGCCACTCCAGGAGATAGCTTCCAGCCCTGTGCCATCCAGGGTACCCTCCCCCCCATCACCTTCCAGGTGGAGGTGGCTCCTTTTCTCTGTCCTGAATGCAATGTTTTTATTAACCCCACTTGAGTCCATACAACTGCCCCTAGCCACTTGAGGACACACATCAAGAAGGTGTTTAACTGACCTTGAAGGCTTCATCATGAGAGAACAGTCTCTGCTCCCCAACCCCAGCTCCAGCCTTGGGTTTAGGCAGTCAACACTTTGGACCTGAGCTGCTAGTTCCAACTAAACTTGGTCTCCCTGGTTCTTCCCCACAACTCCAACCTTTGGGGAGGGTTTGGAATTCATGTCACTTATTCTGTTTTATAGCCTTGAGCTGTTTGGGAACACCACAGAGGACCAGGGAATTAGGAAGACTCACACTTGCCCATGCTGAGCCCATAGCCCTGTGCCTTACACATGGCCTCCCTCAGCCATGGCAGCTCTATATGATGGACAGAGACACCATCTACCACATTGGGATTGTGTGCCGGAAGCTTCGGGTGAACACGGCAGAGCCTCTAAAAGCCAGGGCCCAGTGCAGAGTACTGGGACTAGAAGGGTACTATCCCGGGAGGGGCGACATTGCCTCAGAGAGTCTGGCTGCCTCAACTCATTCTCACCTCCTTCCTGTCTCACCATGTGGAGCTTTCTACACCTGCTCTGCCACCTAAACACACCCACCAGGAGGCCCTCGCCAGCCCCAGGCAGTGGCCAGTGCCGTGTCCCCAACCCTCTGTAACTGTTAACTGAATAAACCTCTTTTCTTTATACATTACCCAGCGTCACATATTCCATGATTCCTAAAATGTACCCTTGAATTTTGCTTTGTTTGTTAGCACTTGGTTTTTCTTGTGTGTTCTGGGGTGTACACATGTGAGTGCAGTGCCCATGGAGTCCAGCAGAGGGCTTTGGATCCCCTGGAGCTAGAGTGACAGGCTGTTGTGACCCACTTGATGTGGATGCTGGAAAGTGAACTCAGGCCTTCTACAAGAGCAGTTTATGCTGAACCATCTCTCCAGCCCACATCCTCCTTTGTAGTCAATAAAAGTGCAATCACACAAGGACATCCAGGAACCAAAGCACCATGTCAGGATTTCTTTTCTTTCTCCCTTCCTTCCTTCCTTCCTTCCTTCCTTCCTTCCTTCCTTCCTTCCTTCTTCCTTCCTTCCTTCTTTCTTTCCTTCTTTCTTTCTTTCTTTCTTTCTTTCTTCCTTCCTTCCTTCCTTCCTTTTTTCTTTCTTTCTTTCTTTCTTTCTTTCTTTCTTTCTTTCTTTCTTCTTTGGTTTTTCTGAGACAGGGTTTCTCTGTGAAGCTTTGGTGGCTGTCCTGGATCTTGCTCTGTAGACCAGACTGACCTCCAACTCACAGAGATCCACCTGCCTCTGCCTCCCGAGTGCTGGGATTAAAGGCGTGCGCCACCACCACTCAGTCCATGTCAGGATTTCTACCAACCAGGCCTGAGCAAGCCTCCATATTTCAACACACCTTGATGCTGCTACATGAAATAACATTTTCCTCGATACATTCATGTCCTCCTAGGCTTTGGGATCCTTGAATATAGTGAATGAGTTTCTCTCTGGGATTAGTCTGGTGTGCATTGAAACCTAAGGAACATGATTTACCCCCATCCCCACATGCCCGGAAGGTTCACTGTCCCTCAGAGCATGAGGACTGTAAGGCAGACACATTCATCTGTTCAGATCCTTGAAAAGCTGACTGCATCCCTCCCTCTCACACCTGGACCCACCTCTGGGCCCTGTGGGTGGACTCCCCCTCTTGCCTTAACCCTCACTCCATGGCACAGGAGGCTGCAGGGCTGAAGAGCTGTTGAGGGGACACCCAAGCTCCTAATCTGCTCTCCCTTCTAGACCAGACTCGCAGAACTGGACTGAGAAGAGACTCAGAAAGAAGTGGCCAAACAGTACTGTTTATCGCAAACTGCGGCCTAGTTGAGGAGCCTAGTTCTGCCCACAGACTACTTGCTATGCTCATGGAATCACACCTACATCGGCTAGATCCTTTCTCTACAAGTTTTAAAGCCTTCAATCGGACAACTAAATACAACTGGCCCACTAAACTCATCTCCGCAGGACCATAGGCCACTGAACTAAGTCTGGAGCTCACATTCTGGAGACAGTGCAAACGCGCCACCTTGTGGTCACTTTATTTATTGTAGGCTTATGGGCAGCAGAAGTTGGATTCATTGGAAGGAGAAAGCAATGTGGCTTCTGGTATTTTGATTGTTCACCACGAAACCTAAAGCAGAATGTTTCCTTGATGTAAAACCCATCTCTGGGAACTAATGAAGGGCCTTTTTAACAACCCAAGCAAAAGCACAGTGCTGGAGTCGGACAGAGACGCCTGGGTTCAAAGCCTTGGTGTGGCCACTTTCAATCTGTGCAGCTTTGATCAAATTATGTTCCTGGATGGAAACTCTGTTTAAAATGTGAAGAATAACAGAAAACCTACCTCAGATCAAAGCCAGCAGACAGATAAAACCACAGCAGAGAAATGGTCTCCCAGAGGAAGACCTGTGGATGAACTCTGGATCCATGGGTCAGTTATTCCCACCTTGCTAGAGCCAAGGCATTTTCTGTTTCCTACGCAGCAGAGTCATTATGGTTGGCTTCTCTCTGAGAGGTGCAGTCAGCAAAGATTGGAAGGGGGGGGAGGAAGAGGAGGAAAGGGAGGAAGAGGAAGAAGAGGAGGAGGAAGAAGAGGGGAAGAAAGGGGGAGGAGGGGGAAGAGGAGGAAGGGGAGGGGGAAGAGGAGGGAGAGGAGAAGGGGGAAAAGGAGGAAGAGGAGGAAGAGGAGGAAGGCAACAGCTGGGTGTGGTGGCATATACTTGTACCCCCAGCTATTTGGAAGACTGATGCAGGAGGATCACTTGGGTCTCCAGGAGCTGAACACCAGCCTAGAAAAGATCGTGAGGGCACACCCTCAGGCCCCATAAATGAAGAGTAAGGTCCAATTGGAGAACATAAATGATTGTTACATTAACTTTGTGGTTGGCTAGTGAGGTTTTGAAAAACAAATAACTGAATAAAGATTCCATGTAATCAGACTTGAAAAATACTTAATGTGACGAGGCTGAAAGCCATGGACTTCAGTCTGATGGATTGTAATACAGAGCTGGCACAGAAGAGAGTTCTGTGCTGGGTGGGGGGGTGGTTTGTTTTTGGTCAACATAACAAGCTACAGTCATTTGGTGTCTTAGGGTTTCTATTGCTGTGAAGATTCACCATGACCATGGCAACTTTTATAAAGGAAAACATTTAATTAGGGCTAGCTTACAGGTTCAGAGGTTTGGTCCATTATCATCATGGCCAGAAATGTGTTAGGGGTGTGTCTCTGAAAGGAGATCTGGAGAGGTCATTGCATGAAGCTGTAAAGTTGAAGCCTGGATTGCCTGGAAGAATCCAAGATGTTAGAGATGCCAGAGTCGTGGTATACCTGTTGAGGAAAATGGCTAACAGTGAGTGGAACCAGCCCAAGAGAAAGAGATGTATTGCAGTCAACAAAGATGAAAGGAGTTGGAGATCTAAAGAGTGTTTTGACATCAGATATGGAGATACAGAGTTTGGAGTTTGCCCTGCTGGTTTTTGGTCTTGCTTTGGTCCAATATTTCCTCACTACGCTCCCTTTCCTGTGTTTTGGAATGGTCATGTATATCCTGTGCAATTGTATGTTGGAAGTATGTGATATGCTTTTTATTTTTATTTTACAGGGAATTACAGTTAAGAGATTTTATGAATCTCAGAAGAGACTTTGAACTTTAGACTTTTAAATAAAGCTGAGACTATGATAGACTAAGAGGACTTTTGAAGTTGGACTGAATGCATTTTTACATTATCTCTGTTGCCTCTCAGCTAGTCTAACTGTTTGCCCAGTTCCTGGTACCAACTTCTGTCTTTCTTAGGGTTTCTGTTGCTGTGAAGAGACACCATGGCCACAGAAACTCTTATAAAGGAAAAACATTTAACTGGGATGGCTCATTTACAGTTTCAGAGGTTCAGTTCATTATCATCATGGCCAGGAGTATGTTGGTGTGCAGGCAGACATGATGCTGGAGAGGTAGATGAGAGTCCTACATCTTGCAGGAAACAGGAAACAGAAACATGGTTTCTGACACTATGAGTAGCTTGAGCGTAGGAGACCTCAAAGCTCACTCCCACAGTGACACATTTCCTCCAACAAAGCCACACCTACTCCCAAAAAGCTACACTTCCTAATAGTACTAATAGGTTTTTTGTTACACGATAATAGGTTTTTTCATCGATGCAGTAAGCCAGATCAAGTTGAATAGAAAAAGTAAAGCAACTCCCAGGTGAGCCCTCAGGTCTCAGAGATCAGAGCCGGAGAAAGTCACATTGCTGAACTAAAGCAGGGTGCTTTGTGTACCCTGTAGGCGAGGAATGATGATGTGTCCACTGGAGTTGAACTTGGGCCACTAGCAACTTCAGGGGGAGGAGCCACCACAGGCGCCAAGAATTCAAAACTAGGCTTTTTGGTGGTTTTTCTTTGTTGGAGATTCCCTGAGAACCCTCTCTCTGGTTTGGAGAGAGAGGAGGGGGGCTTTCCGGATCAAGCAGGGGTGAGCTGGAGGTTCCTGCTGGATAAGTGCACTGCTTTGGGGGGCCATTTTCTTTCAACCCACCACAATAGACATCATGCTGGTGAGACTATTGTTTGCTTCCCTTGGGGCCACAAGAACACATCCCCAGGGAGGCTTCCAGGTCATTTGCAGCTCAGATCCTCTGGGCCCTATGTCCAAAGTTCACAGTGTCTTTATTATGCCCAGATTGCAGGGACCCTCAAAAGACCACCATAGAGACTGCATCCCATATGTTAAAGCAAAAAGTCTTTATTTCAAGCTCAGAGCTTGGACTTTCCGTCTGACGCTGTTTTACTTCAAGTACATGATGTAACTGTTAAACAGCTTTCTAAATATGTATGTGTGTGCCCATAACCTAGTGCTACTGTCAGCACTGGCCAGTGGAGTCTCCCTTTGCAGTGGGCAGCAGTTCCTGTGGTCAATGTTGAGAATAAGCGACAGTGACTGCTGATGTTTAGTCCCCGGTGAGAGGTCCATATCACCCCTTCCAAGGCTCAGAGAACATCCAGGAAGAAAGAGTGGAAAAATACTAAAGAATGCTGGATGGAGCGATGGGGTGACGTGGACTGCGGTCACTCATGAACTCACAGCAGCAGCCGCGTGTAACTGCCTATCAGCTGTACAAGATTGGGTCATCAGCATTCTGTCGCCAAGCCCCGCCCCTCCCTGAGGGTCTATAGGCTGTTAGTGGCCACTGGGAGAGGGAGATTTTTTCAGTGGCACAGCCACTGGCTGGTTGCCCACAACCCTGTCCACAAGCCCTCACCAAGCCCCTGTGAGCAACCTTAACTAAACTATTAGATCCGCCAAAAGAAAGAGTGGAAGGAAACTAGAAGGTGGCCTAGTTAGGAAGAGGTTGGTGGGTACTGGGAGAAAGCGAACAAGAGGGGGGTGAATGTCATCGAAATACATTATAATGTGTATAAAAATGTCACTGTGAACACGCTGCTATTATAATTAATATGCGAAGATAATACTTCCACCTTAGCAAGTACAATCCAGGATCCCATCTTCTTTGAATGCTAAGAGTGTTTAAACCTGGAGTGGTGAGCCACACTTCGGCAGAAGGCATCCAGTCCCCTGGAACTGAAGTTATGGATGGTTGTAATCACCATGTGAGTTCTGAGAACCAAACCTAGGTCCTTTGCAAGGGCAGCAAGTTCTCTTAACTGCTGAGCCATTTCCCCAACCCCAATAATTTATTATGGGCTGTGTTTTGTATAAGCCTTAGGCCATTTAAAATAGGCACTCTTTTGTTTGTTTGTTTTTGTTTTTGTTTTTGTTTTTGTTTTTCAAGACAGGGTTTCTCTGTGTTACTGCCCGGGTTGTCTTGGAACTCTCTCTCTGTAGACCAGGCTGGCCTAGAACTCACAGAGATCTACCTGCCTCTGACTCCCAAGTGCTAGAATTAAAGAGGTATGCCACCATGCTCAGCTGAAAACAGGCACTTTAAACAAACCACTTTATAGGTAAGCTGTGGTTTAGAAGAATCTATAACCTTTGATAAAATTGGCAAAGAAAGATTTGACCCTAGCCATGTCAATCAGAAGTCCACAGATGCGCACATTCCCTCACTCTCTGTGGACAAGGGAGCTGCTGGAAGGTCCTACTGAGTTCCAGGTACAGGTCCATGTGGCCTGGTGGGAGATGCCTTATTTGTTCTTACCCTGCTCACTTTCTAGGTAGAGGTGAAAGGAACACCTGGTTCAGCAGCTTCTGGGGACCAGGCCCATGCCAGCTACTGGATTTCCATCATCTACCTGTGTAGTTGGACTTTCTTTTCAGCTGCCAGCTCACAAATAACAACACAGAGACTTATTATTAATTATTTTAATGCCAACTAGTTCGTATGACTTAAATTAACCACTTTTATTAATCTATGTCTGCCACGTGGCTGGGTTTCCTCTCCTCTGTACCACATGTCCACCTTCTTCCGTGTCTCACTGGCATCTCCCCACCACTCCTCTTCCCACAATTCTCTCTCTGCCAGAAAGTCCCGCCTATCCTCTCCTGCCCAGCTATTGGCCATTCAGCTCTTTATTAAACCAATCACAATGACACATCTTCACACAGTGTAAACAAATATTTTCCCCTTTTTGTCTAAATAAAAAGGAAAGGGTTTAACTCTAACACAGTAAAACCATACATAATAAGAACAATTATCAGGTAAGAATTACATTTACAATGTCCACTTCATTTGTTTTTGGCAATTTCAGAGAAAATATTCTATTATCTATCCTATTTGGGTGAGTTCAAAGTTTTGTACCTAATTTACTTTTTATCATAATTGGTATTACCAATCTAAAAATATCTTTTTAGACTTTAAAACATTTTCTTATATAAAAAACTTAAGCTTCTATGTCTCTCAACCTTATACACTTTACAGCTCTTTTGTGAATTTTGTTTCTGAATTTGGTAACAAGGAAAACTGTAATCATAGCTATCTAGTCTCAACCTCAACATTAATATTAATATTTAGTCTCAACCTCAAGATATAATATTACCTGAGTAAACAGAAAGCACAGAGCAAACAGCTTCCAAAACTATAGAAACAATAGAGACATCTGACTGCCTGGACAGTCACCCAAGGTTCCTCTGCAATGTTGGGGCATCTATCTTTGGCCTTCAGGCCTAGAATATCTGACAGACTTTTCTATGAAGGACTATCCTACATTATCTTGGCAAAGGTCAGTAGCTGCCTTATTTTGTGTCCTGCTTGTCCAATTTGGACAGCATACTATCAGCAGTGAAGGCAAGGGAAGTTGCTTGCCCAGTGGCTAGCTTTGCCACATTAAATGCAAACTCCATATAAAGGTTCTTCAATGCCCATCACCTTCTCTGTAGTAAATTGGTACTGCCAATAGCAGATGTGTCTCAATGTCATGAAAAACCTTATGCTATTAAAACATCTTAAATGTCATATTCTGTAGGTCTCCAAAGTGTTTGAAGACCATCCGCCTATCCAAAATATATCTGTTTGACCTTGAAAACATACCTAACATGACTATAAGTTTGATTGTTATAGATGGCTAATTACTTACTTGTATTTCTTAATTAACTTAAATAGTTTGTAATAATATCTTCTAAGGACTAGAAATTTAAATTATATTGTTAAATGAGCTGCATAAACACAATACCTTTAACAAGAGTAGAAACATATATATATATAATATGTTATAACAAAAATAACTTTAAATTTATATCTATGTATAAAAACCCATAACAATTTAAAATATTTGAGAGGAGTAGTTGCTTTTGTTTAGTTTAAAAGTAGATTCAATAATCTACCTTTCTATCCTATCATTCCTATATGCCCCCTTAGAAGGAGATCCTTGAGTCCAATCTCCCTTGTTTGGTTTCTTCCCTTACCATGACCAGTAACAATTTGTAACCAATTCCACTAAATGATGACAAACATCTATAACCCATTGACCAACAAACACCCTCCCCACCCTCTTGGGACTGTGGACATGATGTTCTGAAAGCAACAGCCAACTACTGTCAGTGCTCAAGGAGAGGCCCAGGCAGTGACTGCATGCAACAGTGCCAGGTAGCATGACTTCCATCCATGAGGACATGCCCCAGGTAGCATGACTTCTGTCTGTGAGGTCATGCCCTAGGTTGGGCACCAAATGTATTGGACTTTCTTTTTGGCTGCCAGCTCACAAATAACAACACAGAAACTTATTATTATGAAAGCTTGGCCTTAGCCTAGGCTTTCGCCCAACAAGCTCTTACAATTTAAATCAACCTATTTTCATTAATCTATGTTCTGCCACAATGGCTTGGTTACCTCTCCTCTGCACCATATGTCTAACTTCTTCAGTGTCTCACTAGCATCTCCCTGCCTCCCTTCTTCCCACAATTCTCTTCCTCTCTGCCCAGAAGTCCCACCTAGTCTCTCCTGCCTAGTGATTGGCTATCCATCTCTTTATTAAACTAATCACAGTGACACATCTTCCCACAGTGTAAACAAATATTTCACAGCAAAACTATATTTTTGCAATCATCTGTCTTCCTAAGGAAGATTGAGACATGGCTTGACCATGGAGCCCTGCTCAGTCAGAGCAGTAGGTGAGGAGCTGGCAAGGGTTTGGGAGGCTTTGATGGACAGGCAGAGTGGAAAGGGCAGGACAGAAATACCCCTCACTAACTGTCATCAACTCTCACTCTAGGACAAACACTATTCATTATGATTTCCATGTTTCTCCCCAGAGGACTCCTGAGCAAGAAGCTTGGATTTCAGGATAGTGATGCTGGGAGGTGGTCAGACCTTTAAGAAGTGGGGCCCAGGAGAAGAATCAGCATCAGAATGGGTTAATGGAGTTCTCATGTGACCTGGCTAATTCCCACTAGTATGAGTGTTATAAAGGCAGTTAGAGTGCCCCCACCACCTGGCACCTGACTTGCCATATGATCATCCTTACACGAGCTCCTGCACACCCCACCACTGTGATGTCATCCACCAGAAGGCCCTCACCAGCCCCAAATGAATGCCAGTGGACCTTAGAATACCTATGTGTATTACTCGGCCTTGGGCATTTCATTATAGCAACAGAAAGGAAGCTAGTAGACAATCCATGATTGTCTCACTTCACCTAATAATAGGTCTTAAGTCCAGGCACTATTATTCCAGATCATGACATTCGATGAATAAGAAGCCCAACAGGCTACATGGAGTAAAGACCCTCCGTATCCAGCAGAGAAAGCATCCTCTTCTGAGGCAGGCACTTCCCACTCCCAGGGGGCTGAGACAGAGGAGACTGGCATGGTGCACCTCAGTGGGCTCTTGGGACCTAAGGTTCAGAACAGTAGCAACACAGCTGGTGGGAGACAGCAGTCTAGCTCAGTTAAGGACTCAAAAGGAACCAATCTCTGTGTCTTTTCATGGTTAGAATTCTACATGGAACTGAAACCTCAAAGCAACCACCAAGCCAGTCTTTGTTGGTTCCTAGGCAATCCAGATGCCACATCTCGGCACTGAGCACTTGCACAGGAAGCGCTTGGCCATCCAGGGGAGCTGAACAAGAGCTTTGTTTTCCCAAGTCCTGGAGGTCTGGTCATTTCAGGCTCACTTTGCATCTCCGGAAGAAATGTTATGCCGGGAACACACACACCCTTCCTCCTGTACACCACAGCACTGCTCCTGTGGGCTCAGGAGCTGCTGGTGGAAGAACTTCATGAGTGACTAAACAGTCCCTGTTTTCATTCTAGTAGAAGCAGCTTGGCTTTCAGACCCTCAGACTCCAAATGTGTTTTAAAGATGAACACATCCAGATATGAGCCTACACACACACACACACACACACACACACACACACACACACACTAATATATAATATGATGGAGAGTGGTTAGGAAGACACATGATGTCAATCTCTGACACCCACATATATAAGCACACAAACACAAACATGTATACACACATACAGAGAAAAGAAATTAAATTCTCATCTCTGGAATGAGTCTCTTCTCTGGAGAAATGAAAACCCCTCCTAAGTACAAGAGACAGTACAGGGATATCTGCTTAGCAGTTTGCTCTGGTAAAGATGGGAGCCATCCATTGATGATGTATATTAGAGGTGGGAACCATCCATTGATGATGTATATTAGAGGTGGGAGCCATCCATTGATGATGTATATTAGAGGTGGGAACCATCCATTCATGATGTATATTAGAGGTGGGAACCATCCATTCATGATGTATATTAGAGGTGGGAACCATCCATTCATGATGTATATTAGAGGTGGGAACCATCCATTCATGATGTATATTAGAGGTGGGAGCCATCCATTGATGATGTATATTAGAGGTGGGAACCATCCATTGATGGTGTATATTAGAGGTGGGAACCATCCATTGATGATGTATATTAGAGGTGGGAGCCATCCATTCATGATGTATATTAGAGGTGGGAACCATCCATTGATGATGTATATTAGAGGTGGGAACCATCCATTCATGATGTATATTAGAGGTGGGAACCATCCATTGATGATGTATATTAGAGGTGGGAACCATCCATTCATGATGTATATTAGAGGTGGGAACCATCCATTCATGATGTATATTAGAGGTGGGAGCCATCCATTGATGATGTATATTAGAGGTGGGAACCATCCATTCATGATGTATATTAGAGGTGGGAGCCATCCATTGATGATGTATATTAGAGGTGGGAACCATCCATTCATGATGTATATTAGAGGTGGGAACCATCCATTCATGATGTATATTAGAGGTGGGAACCATCCATTGATGATGTATATTAGAGGTGGGAACCATCCATTGATGGTGTATATTAGAGGTGGGAACCATCCATTGATGATGTATATTAGAGGTGGGAGTCATCCATTCATGATGTATATTAGAGGTGGGAACCATCCATTCATGATGTATATTAGAGGTGGGAACCATCCATTGATGATGTATATTAGAGGTGGGAACCATCCATTGATGAGCCAGGTTTTTAGACAAAGATCCCCATTTCTCTCTCTCTCCTAACCCAGTATCCACTGGCTGCTGCCTTGGAAACTTGGGATTCCTCTGAATTAATTCATCAATTTGGTTCTCTCTGCCTTGCAGATATGATGGGAAGTATTGCCCCCAGATTAACAACCTTCTAAGTTAGCTGCTGAACTTGACCACTGATTCAAAGGTGTTTAGGGATCAGCTTTCTCTCTCACTCTGGACAAATTATGATGTCCCCAATGTGGGGGTGACAGACTCCCTGGTCAGCATTCACTTTATCTGGTTGTTTTAAATAGTGGACATCTACAAAGTGTTGGGAGGGTGTGGGAAAGGCATTGTCACTCACTCTTCCTTGGTGACAAGTTGGTAGAATCTCCACAGATGACCATACTCTTCAAAAGTTTTACATATATGATCTAACCCAGAAACACTGCCTCTACCATGATACATACACGTATGTAACAGTACATACGAATAATAAAATTACAATAAGAGAAGACTGAGGGCACCCAGTAGAACAAACAAATCAACCAGCAGGTGACTTCATCTGTGGGAAATTCTTCAGCCACTAAAAAGTGAGGTAGATTTGACACTGAGATTTGGATAGAGACTCCAGACACATGAGTAAGGTGCAGAACTGTCTGTGGCTGTGGGGACAGAATTCTGCTAGGGGAAAAAATGAACAGATTCCTCAGACAAGGCCACCAAAGCCAAAAGCCAGAGATGTTTCGGGGTCAGCTCTCCCAGTGTCTGAATGCCAATTGTGATAGCTTGTTGGGAGCTTGAAATCAACCACAATGAGAGAATTTACTCCATGGAAATCAAGAAAATAACAAATGGATGAAGCTGCTTTGTCCCAAGATCCAGAAGTGCCCATGTGCCAGCATGGCTCAGGAAAACACATAAGAATGTGGGCAAACTTAAAGATAATCAAACAGGAAAATTTAGTGGCCACAAAGAGCAAGAGGAGGGTGTGGCTGCTAAGTCAGAACCACACAAGTCACAACTGAGAAAGGTGACCCCGTGGGCGAGCAAACGCCCAGCCTCTGCCCTTTACCTTCTGTGGAGACTCATCATGAGTTGGGATAAAGCACAGACCCTGAGGAATGGAGTTCTACTGTGAACCTCAGACTTGAGGGACTGGAGAAAGGAGATTCCACCAGCCAATTCTACTAGCAGCCTCTGGAGAAATAAATGACCTTCAACATGCCATGTTTACAGGGCATCTGTTCTCCCCATAAAGGTCTCTTCCAGCTCTCTAAGGTGAGAACTCTAAACCACACATGGCCCTCCAAAATTTCTCAGCCTCTACTGACCAGAGAAGCAAAGGTCTACAAGAAAAAGCCAGGGCTGAGCTGCAAAGGGACAGCAATTCCATTTTCCTTTTGGATTCTTTCTGTTTTAAAAAGCACTCCGTTGAGGAGCTGGGGAGATGGCTCAGTGGTTAAGAGCACTGGCTGCTCCTCCAGAGGATCCGTGTTCACATGGGGGCTCACAACCATCTATAACTACAGTTCAAGAGGACCCAACACCCTCTTCTGGCCTCCATGGGCACTGCAAATATGTGGTGGACATATTCATGCTGGTAAAGCATTCATAAACTAAAAAAAGAAAAATACACTAAGTTCAATATGGGATATATAAACTTAATTTTAAAAATCAGAATAAAAAAAACATGAGATACAACCCCAGAGTCAGAGGCTGAAGCAAGAAGTTCACTCTGATTTCAGGGCCATCCTGGGCTTCACAGTGAAATCCTGTCACAAAAAAAAAAAAAACAAAACAAAACAAAAAAAAAAAAAAAACAAAAAAAAAAACCTGCCATAAGATACACTATGAGATAAACAGTTACCCCTCACCTGTCCCTGCCCTTTTCCTCATCCTGTCAATTGTTTCTTAAGCATGTGGAAGCTCCCTAAGATTCAGACAAGCAAACACGGTACCATGTTAGAGCCCTCCATCTTCTGATGCAATGTGGCACTCTGTGCAGGACGGTCTACACCTTGGTTTTGTGGCTCTCTTCAGATCCCTTGGGACCTTTCTGTATCAGAACCTGAACAACATACTCATTGTTTTTGTTTGCGACCACGGGGCTTTCCTTCCTGTGGACTCACACGCTCTGTTCTGGCATTCTTCCCCCAGTGGCCACTTTCACCTCCTACACTGACTGTAGGGAAGAGCTTTGGTAAAGCAAAAATGCTGCTTTCCTTCTCAAGTCCTTGCTTGCTCAGATTTTACCTCCACCTGACAGAGCCTCGCTGGCTTTGCAAGTCAACCCATACTTCCACACCCTGCTTCCAAGGAGGGCAGTGGGATGCAACCCAGACTCCCAACTCACCTGTACCACCGTGCTAGGCCGAGTCATCCTTCATCATGAGACCCCTCACACCTACGTGCAATGCAGTAGGTAAACCTGCTTGAGTGATCTATTCTTTCCTGAGTTGGGCTCTAAACATACTCTATTTCGCCAACAGGTGGCACTGCTTGCCACCTCTGCACCCCTAAGACTTCAAGCCCTCACAGGGAGCCTGCTCTTCAGGAGGTGGGGGTGGCCTAAAGATGACCTTCTCCAAGGGACCATCCACATGCTCTCTGAACGCTCCACCCAATAGCCTAAAGCCAAGCTAAGATTTTCCCTCTGCCCTGGGACAAGTGCGCAGTGTCTCACTTGTTTTCTTGACTATTGAGAGACAGGATGCTTGAGCAGTGAACATGGCTTCGTCTGTCTGAGCTTCCATGTCCTCTGCATGATGGGGAATGTCACTTCCCACCTTGGGGAGTTGATGTGAGGACTCAGTGAGATTCCTTGAGCACTGGCCACTGGGGTTGTGCTCAGTAGCTATCAGTTCCTGTTAAGATGTCCATGTGTGTTCAATGTCGTCCGCACCTCACTCCTGCTGGCTTCCTGAGGAGACACGAGTCTTTGGTGGTGTTTCGCCCACGCGTCTCTGGCATGGCACTCTGCTGGCGCCCCTCACTGCATGTCCTCCCTCTGGCTCTCACCGTGCCTGGCTCACTCTGTTTTTTCAAATTCCCGCTCCAGCACTTCCCTTCAGCTTCCTTTCCAGCTATCCAGGTTACAGGAGGTCTTTCCCAGTCCTGTACACACTGGGCCCATTTATTTAGCAATCGCTGCCACCTGCTATCTGTATGTGACGTGCCTGGGAAGCTCTCTATAAGTAAGTGCCTGGGGGTCAATGGAGAGAGTGTGCTGCATGGGAACTGCACTGGCAAGTCTGAGTTCTGCTTCTCAAGAAGTCTGCAGGATGTGTTAGCTCACCCACAGCTATCCCACCACCCAGCCCTCGGCACACCCACACCTATCCCACCACCCAGCCCTCAGCACACCCACACCTATCCCACCACCCAGACAGACCTCAGCACACCACCCAGCCCTCAGCACACCCATACCTATCCCACCACCCAGCCCTCAGCACAACCATACCTATCCCACCACCCAGCCTCAGCTTCCCCAGTGCCAGAGCTTAGTGGCACTTGTGGAAATATCAGTATCTTCTGGGTATAGCCCGCTCAGAAACACACAGCCTTATACTTGTAGACATGCATGTGGGATCTGTTGTCTTCTTCAGCCAGGGTTTTCTTGGAGCCCAGAGGTTGGGACATATCATGAAAGGCTGCACCTTAGAGTCAAATTAGCATCTGAATCTAAGCAACCCATAAGTAGAAACATTGTTGTAGATGTGGAAGGATTGGTTAAGGACAGTGCTGGTTAGTTTTGCTGTGGTTTTGTCCACACAAGACAGTCATCTGTAGAAGGAACATCAGTTCAAAGAATTGCCTCCATCAGATTGACCTGCAGGCAAGTCTGATGGGATTTTCTTGATCGGTAATTGGTGTGGAGCTGAGTGGCGGTAGCAGTGCACACCTTTAATCCCAACACTCGGAGGCAGGTGCATCTCTGAGTTCAAGGCTGGCCTGGTCTACAGAGAGAGTTCCAGGACAGCCTAGCCCTACATAGAAACCCAGTCCTGAAAAACAAAAAGCAAACAAACAAAAAGATGTAGAGAGCTCAGCACACTCTGGGTAGTACCAGCCCTAGGCAGGTGATCATGGGCTGCTTAGGAAGAGCTGGGTAAGTCAATAAGCCGAGTCGCTCCATAGCCTCTGCTTCAGTTCCTGCCTCCAGGATCCTGTCCTGAGTTCCTACCCTGACTTCCTTCAGCTATGGACTGTGACATAGGAGATGGACGATGAAATTAACCCTTTCCTCCCCCAAGTCACCTTTGGTTGGTATTGATCACAGTAGCAGAGAAGCAAACTAGGGTAATAAGCTAAGTAAGGGACCATACCACGTGGAATTTTCACTGGAGAGAAGCAGATGGAGAAGTGTGGGAAGTGCTAACAGCTGACAGATGACGGGAAAAAAGGTGATGCCACAGAGTGACTGTGTAGCCAATATGATGGCATTGTCCTAGATCACTGGGAGATCCTTTGAATGGGACCTCAAGGGTAAAAAGGAGCTGATGTGGATGGGCATGGCAGTCTGGGTAGGATGGCCAAGTATAAGACTCTGAGAAGCAGCAAAGGCAGTGTGGATCAGTGTTGGTGGAACACGGTGAGGTTGAGGCTCCAGGCTTCTTGGCCACTATTTAGACAGAAGGACCAGGGTGGTTCATCCTAAGTACCACAGGACATTCTTAAGGGATTTAAGAAGAGGAGTTAAGACATCATTCACCCTGGTTAAGGAACAAATGGACAGGTAGATAGAAGGATGAAATACTGAATAAATACTACTACATCAACCAGCATTAGCAACTAGGACCTCTTGGTGCCCTGGTCATGCTGTGTTCCGCAAAGATGTGGGCACCAGAAGCCCAGACGGCCCACAAACTTCAGGATGCCAGACAGTTATAGTCTGAAGATTTCTCTGGTCCTATCCAGGCCCCATAGTCCCATGTTCCTCCAGTCCTGCCTGGCCCCCTGCAGTCCCATGGCCACTTATAAAATAATCATTCAGAGGCTTATATTAATTACCAATTGCATGGCATGTGGCAGGATTCTTGCTAGTTAGCTCTTATATCTAAACTCAGCCCATTTCTATTAATCTATATGTTGCCACATGTTCCATGGCTTACCTGTGTGCCATTACATGCTGCTTCCTGGACGGCAATGTGAACAAGGGACCAGATTAGATGGGAGAGAGACACTAATGTCACACAACCAGATAACCCCTCCACCTTCTGGAAGAAGGCAGTACTGAGACCTGTGAGCCTAGAGCTGTCCCTTACCCCTCTTCCTCCCACCCCCATCCTCCCTTTTTGATGCACAGAGCTTGAGACCAAAGATGAGAAGGATTATGTGACAGATTGAATAAGAATGGCCCCCATAGGTTCATAGATTTGAATGCTTAGGGAGTGGCACTATTTGAAAGGATTAGGAGGTGTGGCCTTGTTGAAGGAGGTGTCTCACTGGGGGGTAGACTTTGAGTTTTCAAAATTCTAAGCCAGGTCCAGTGGCTCTCCCTCTTACCTTCAGATCCAGACATAGACCCTAAACTACCACATCTGCCTCACACTGCCATGTCCTGCCATGAAGATAATGAACAAAACCTCTGAAACTGTAAGCCAGCCCCAATTAAATGTTTTCCTTTATAAGAGTTGAGTTGTCATAGTTGCCGGGCAGTGGTGGTGCACGCCTTTAATTCTAGCACCCGGGAGGCAGAGCCAGGCAGATCTCTGTGAGTTCGAGGCCAGCCTGGTCTACAGGGCAAGATCCAGGACAGGCATCAAAACTACACAGAGAAACATTGTCTTGAAAAAAAAAAAAAAAGAGTTGTCATGGTCATGTGTCTCTTCACAACAGTAGAACACTGATAAAGACAGATACCTCTCAGTTCTCACCAGGAAAAAAAAGACCAGAGACTAATTCCAAACTCAGAAATGGTTCTGGTGGAACCAAGTCACAGCCTTTCTCTGAAGAACTTCACTGTAGTTGGGTTGGGGGTATTTTTCTAACTCTTTTGCCCTTTGGGGGCCTGTCACCAGCTCCCAAATACTCACACACAGGGACTTACTCTTTCTTATGAATGTCCAGCCTTAGCTTGGCTTACTTCTAGGCAGCTTTTCTTATCTTAAATTATCCTGTCTATCTTTTGCCTCTGGGCTTTTACCTTTCTCTATTCTATACACCTTTCTTTACTTCTTACTCTGTGGCTTGCAGTGTGGCTGGATGGCTGGCCCCTGATGTCCTCTTCTCCTCCTTTTTCTTGGTCCCCCATCTGCTCTTCCCAAATTTCTCCTCCTATATATTCTCTCTGCCCACCAGCCCCACCATTTTCTCTCTCCTGCCTTGCTATTGGCCATTCAGCTCTTTCTTAGACCAATCAGGTGTTTTAGACAGGTAAAGTCACACAGCTTCACAGAGTTAAAGAAATACAACATAAAAGAATGCAACACATCTTTACATCATTAAACAGATGTTCCACAGCATAAACAAATGTAACACATCTTCAACTAATATTCCACAACACTTCACCTACCTTCACAGCAGGGAGCAGTGCCCTCCCACACAGACTGGAGCTGAGGATTCAGTAGCCCACCCCAGCCCCAGCACCTAGACACACCTGTTTATATAAATGAGGAGAGAGGTAGAAGACAGCTGACAAGTGGTTAATATCTTGAAGCCAGATAATCCTGCTTCTACCCCAGCTCCACTACTGACTGGCTCCACACCCCTGAACATGTGACCTTCTTGATCCCATCTCCTTGTATTTAGAAGGCAGGTAAAGGGCTGAAGATGTGACTCTGCTTCTACAGAGGACAAGTGTGCAGTTCTCAGCACCCAGTGGTGGTTCACAACCACCTATAACTCCAGCTCTAGTGCATCCAACACTCTCTTCTGGTCCACTTTGGTACCTGCACTCAGGAGCACATACCCCACATAGATTCTGTCTTAGTCAGGGTTTCTACTGCCACAATGAAACACCATGACCAAACAGAAAGTTAGGGAGAAAGGCGTTTATTTGGCTTACACTTCCACATCACTGTTATTATCAAAGGAAGTCAGGGCAGGAAATCAAACAAGGCAGGGATATGGAGATAGGAGCTGATTCAGAGGTCATTAAGGGGTGCTGCTTACTGGCTTGCTCAGCCTGCTTTCTTATAGAACCCAGGGCTACCAGCCCAGGGATGGTACTGCCCACAATGGACTGGACCCTCCCCCGTCCATTACTACATAAGAAAATGCCCTACAGCCAGATCTTATGGAGGCATTTTCTCAAATGAGGTTCCCTCCTTTCAGAAAACTCTAGCTTGTGTCAAGCTGACATAGAACTAGCCAGCACAGATACATTAAATTAAATTATGCATTAAAAAGATGTAATTCCCAAGCTCTAAATGAGGGCATAGTTCCCACAGAAACGACTGCTCAGTAATGTCATTCTTGTCAATGTGGGCAATGATGATAATGGTACTTTGAATGTCATTGGCCCCCATAAGCTTATATGGAGTGGCACTATTAGGAGATGTGGCATTGTAGGAGGAAATGTGTCACTGTGGGGGCGGGTATTGAGGTTACCTATGCTCAGAATACTGCCCAGTGTCTCAGTTGACTTCCTGTTGCCTACAAGATGTGGGACTCTCAGTTACACTTCTCCAGCATACTTCTCCAGAACACTTCTCCAGAACACTTCTCCAGAATATTTCTCCAGTGTACTTCTCCAGCACACTTCTCCAGCATATTTCTCCAGTGTACTTCTCCAACACACTTCTCCAGCATATTTCTCCAGTGTACTTCTACAGCACATTCTCCAGCACACTTCTCCAGCACACTACTCCAGTGTACTTCTCCAGTGCACTTCTCTAGCATATTTCTCCAGTGTACTTCTCCAGCACACTACTCCAACATACTTCTCCAGTGTTCTTTCCAGCACACTTCTCCAGTGTACTTCTCCAGCACACTTCTCCAGTGTACTTCTCCAGCACACTACTCCAGTGTACTTCTCCAGTGCACTTCTCCAGCATACTTCTCCAGTGTACTTCTCCAGCACACTTCTCCAGCATATTTCTCCAGTGTACTTCACGAGCGTACTTCTCCAGCACATTCTCCAGCGTACTTCTCCAGCATACTTCTCCAGCATACATCTCCAGCACACTTCTCCAGTGTACTTCTCCAGCACACTTCTCCAGCGTACTTCTCCAGTGTACTTCTCCAGCAGACTTCTCCAGTTTACTTCTCCAGCACACTTCTTTAGTGTACTTCTCCAGCACACTTCTCCAGTGTACTTATCCAGTGCACTTCTCTAGTGTACTTCTCCAACACACTTCTCCAGCATACTTCTCCAGTGTACTTCACCAGCACACTTCTCCAGCATATTTCTCCAATGTACTTCTCCAGTGTACTTCTCCAGCACACTACTCCAGTGTACTTCTCCAGTGCACTTCTCTAGCATACTTCTCCAGCACACTTCTCCAGCATATTTCTTCAGTGTACTTCACCAGCGTACTTCAGCATATTTCTCCAGTGTACTTCTCCAGCACACTTCTCCAGTGTACTTCTCCAGCACAATACTCCAGTGCACTTCTCTAGCATACTTCTCCAGTGTACTTCTCCAGCACACTCCTCCAACATACTTCTCCAGTGTTCTTTCCAGCACACTTCTCCAGTCTACTTCTCCAGCACACTTCTCCAGTCTACTTCTCCAGTGTACTTCTCCAGTCTACTTCTCCAGTGTACTTCTCCAGTGTACTTCTCCAGCACACTTCTCCAGCGTACTTCTCCAGTGTACTTCTCCAGCACACTCCTCCAACATACTTCTCCAGTGTACTTCTCCAGCACACTTCTCCAGCATATTTCTCCAGTGTACTTCACGAGCGTACTTCTCCAGCACATTCTCCAGCGTACTTCTCCAGCATACTTCTCCAGCATACTTCTCCAGCACACTTCTCTAGTGTACTTCTCCAGCACACTTCTCCAGCGTACTTCTCCAGTGTACTTCTCCAGCACACTTCTCCAGCATACTTCTCCACGTACTTCTCCAGCACACTTCTCCAGTTTACTTCTCCAGCACACTTCTTTAGTGTACTTCTCCAGCACACTTCTCCAGTGTACTTATCCAGTGCACTTCTCTAGTGTACTTCTCCAACACACTTCTCCAGCATACTTCTCCAGTGTACTTCACCAGCACACTTCTCCAGCATATTTCTCCAATGTACTTCTCCAGCACACTTCTCCAGTGTACTTCTCCAGCACACTTCTCCAGTGTACTTCTCCAGCACACTACTCCAGTGTACTTCTCCAGTGCACTTCTCTAGCATACTTCTCCAGTGTACTTCTCCAGCACACTTCTCCAGCATATTTCTCCAGTGTACTTCACGAGCGTACTTCTCCAGCACATTCTCCAGTGTACTTCTCCAGCATACTTCTCCAGCATACATCTCCAGCACACTTCTCCAGTGTACTTCTCCAGCACACTTCTCCAGCGTACTTCTCCAGTGTACTTCTCCAGCACACTTCTCCAGTTTACTTCTCCAGCACACTTCTTTAGTGTACTTCTCCAGCACACTTCTCCAGTGTACTTATCCAGTGCACTTCTCTAGTGTACTTCTCCAACACACTTCTCCAGCATACTTCTCCAGCATACTTCTCCAGTGTACTTCACCAGCACACTTCTCCAGCATATTTCTCCAATGTACTTCTCCAGTGTACTTCTCCAGCACACTACTCCAGTGTACTTCTCCAGTGCACTTCTCTAGCATACTTCTCCGGTGTACTTCTCCAGCACACTCCTCCAACATACTTCTCCAGTGTTCTTTCCAGCACACTTCTCCAGTGTACTTCTCCAGCACACTTCTCCAGTGTACTTCTCCAGCACACTTCTCCAGTGTACTTCTCCAGCACACTTCTCCAGTGTACTTCTCCAGCACACTTCTCCAGCATATTTCTTCAGTGTACTTCACCAGCGTACTTCAGCATATTTCTCCAGTGTACTTCTCCAGCACACTTCTCCAGTGTACTTCTCCAGCACAATACTCCAGTGCACTTCTCTAGCATACTTCTCCAGTGTACTTCTCCAGCACACTCCTCCAACATACTTCTCCAGTGTTCTTTCCAGCACACTTCTCCAGTCTACTTCTCCAGCACACTTCTCCAGTCTACTTCTCCAGTGTACTTCTCTAGTCTACTTCTCCAGTGTACTTCTCCAGTGTACTTCTCCAGCACACTTCTCCAGCGTACTTCTCCAGTGTACTTCTCCAGCACACTCCTCCAACATACTTCTCCAGTGTTCTTTCCAGCACACTTCTTCAGTGTACTTCTCCAGCACACTTCTCCAGTGTACTTCTCCAGCACACTCCTCCAACATACTTCTCCAGTGTACTTCTCCAGCACACTTCTCCAGCATATTTCTCCAGTGTACTTCACGAGCGTACTTCTCCAGCACATTCTCCAGCGTACTTCTCCAGCATACTTCTCCAGCACACTTCTCTAGTGTACTTCTCCAGCACACTTCTCCAGCGTACTTCTCCAGTGTACTTCTCCAGCACACTTCTCCAGTTTACTTCTCCACGTACTTCTCCAGCACACTTCTCCAGTTTACTTCTCCAGCACACTTCTTTAGTGTACTTCTCCAGCACACTTCTCCAGTGTACTTATCCAGTGCACTTCTCTAGTGTACTTCTCCAACACACTTCTCCAGCATACTTCTCCAGTGTACTTCACCAGCACACTTCTCCAGCATATTTCTCCAATGTACTTCTCCAGCACACTTCTCCAGTGTACTTCTCCAGCACACTTCTCCAGTGTACTTCTCCAGCACACTACTCCAGTGTACTTCTCCAGTGCACTTCTCTAGCATACTTCTCCAGTGTACTTCTCCAGCACACTTCTCCAGCATATTTCTCCAGTGTACTTCACGAGCGTACTTCTCCAGCACATTCTCCAGCATACTTCTCCAGCATACTTCTCCAGCATACATCTCCAGCACACTTCTCCAATGTACTTCTCCAGCACACTTCTCCAGCGTACTTCTCCAGTGTACTTCTCCAGCACACTCCTCCAACATACTTCTCCAGTGTTCTTTCCAGCACACTTCTCCAGTGTACTTCTCCAGCACACTTCTCCAGTGTACTTCTCCAGCACACTTCTCCAGTGTACTTCTCCAGCACACTTCTCCAGCATATTTCTTCAGTGTACTTCACCAGCGTACTTCAGCATATTTCTCCAGTGTACTTCTCCAGCACACTTCTCCAGTGTACTTCTCCAGCACACTACTCCAGTGCACTTCTCTAGCATACTTCTCCAACATACTTCTCCAGTGTTCTTTCCAGCACACTTCTCCAGTCTACTTCTCCAGCACACTTCTCCAGTCTACTTCTCCAGTGTACTTCTCCAGCACACTTCTCCAGTGTACTTCTCCAGTGTACTTCTCCAGCACACTTCTCCAGCATACTTCTCCAGCACACTTCTCCAGCATATTTCTTCAGTGTACTTCTCCAGCACACTCCTCCAACATACTTCTCCAGTGTTCTTTCCAGCACACTTCTTCAGTGTACTTCTCCAGCACACTTCTCCAGTGTACTTCTCCAGCATACTCCTCCAACATACTTCTCCAGTGTTCTTTCCAGTACACTTCTCCAGTGTACTTCTCTAGTGTACTTCTCCAGCACGCTTCTCCAGTGTACTTCTCCAGCACACTTCTCCAGCATATTTCTTCAGTGTACTTTACCAGTGTACTTCTCCAGCACACTTCTCCAGCATACTTCTCCAGCACACTTCTCCAGCATACTTCTCCAGCACACTTCTCCAGCATACTTTTCCAGCACACTTCTCCAGTTTACTTCTCCAGCACACTTCTTCAGTGTACTTCTCCAGCACACTTCTTCAGTGTACTTCTCCAGCACACTTCTTCAGTGTACTTCTCCAGCACACTTCTCCAGTGTACTTCTCCAGCATATTTCTTTAGTGTCCTTCACCAGCGTACTTCTCCAGCACACTTCTCCAGCATACTTCTCCAGCACACTTCTCCAGTGTACTTCTCCAGCACACTTCTCCAGCATATTTCTTCAGTGTACTTTACCAGTGTACTTCTCCAGCACACTTCTCCAGCATACTTCTCCAGCACACTTCTCCAGCATACTTCTCCAGCACACTTCTCCAGCATACTTTTCCAGCACACTTCTCCAGTTTACTTCTCCAGCACACTTCTTCAGTGTACTTCTCCAGCACACTTCTCCAGTGTACTTCTCCAGCATATTTCTTTAGTGTCCTTCACCAGCGTACTTCTCCAGCACACTTCTCCAGTGTACTTCTCCAGTGCACTTCTCTAGCATACTTCTCCAGTGTACTTCTCCAGCACACTTCTCCAGCGTATTTCTCCAGTGTACTTCTCCAGCTCACTTCTCCAGTGTACTTCTCCAGCACACTCCTCCAACATACTTCTCCAGTGTACTTCTCCAGCACACTTCTCCAGCATATTTCTTCAGTGTACTTCACCAGCGTACTTCTCCAGCATACTTCTCCAGCACACTTCTCCAGCATAGTTCTTCAGTGTACTTCTCCAGCACACTCCTCCAACATACTTCTCCAGTGTACTTCTCCAGCACACTTCTCCAGTGTACTTCTCCAGTGTTCTTTCCAGTACACTTCTCCAGTGTACTTCTCTAGTGTACTTCTCCAGCACGCTTCTCCAGTCTACTTCTCCAGCACACTTCTCCAGTGTACTTCTCCAACACACTTCTCTAGCATACTTTTCCAGTGTACTTCTCCAGCACACTACTCCAGCATACTTCTTAAGCACATTCTCCAGCGTACTTCTCCAGCACACTTCTCCAGAGTACTTCTCTAGCATAAATCTCCTGCGTACTTCTCCAGTGTTCTTTCCAGCACACTTCTCCAGTATACTTATCCAACACACTTCTCCAGTGTACTTCTCCAGCACACTTCTCCAGTGTACTTCTCCCTTGACTTCTGTAGCTCACTTCCCTACTTCCCACCATTATCCAAATGGACTAAACCTCTGAACTGTAAGCCAGGCCCAATTAAATGTTCTCTTTATAAGATTTGACGTTGTCACTGCAATGGGAACCCTAACAGCACAGTGTCTAGACAAGGGACTGGCACTGAGAACCCTGGACCAGCACTCGTGCCAATCAGCATGATATGAAACACACATACCGAAGCAACAGAGAAGGCTGGGCTAACTTACAAAGATTGCCCCCCCCCTTTTTTTTTTCAGTTTTTTGAGAAGGTTTCTCTGTGTATTTTTGGTGCTGGTCCTGGATCTCACTCTGTAAACCAGGCTGGCCTTGAACTCACAGAAATCTGCCTGGCTCTGTCTCCTGAGTGCTAGGATTAAAGACGTGCACCACCAGCACCCAGCGAAAGATTTCTTTAAACACATTTTTGCCTAGTTTTCAGGTCAGTGGAAAAGCTGGGTTCCCACCACCTAACCCCCACCTCACTCCAAATGCTGGATAGCCACCTCCCAGGTCCCACACCAGGACACTTGCTGGCTTGGTGGTAACAGGTGTTGTGGTAAAAGCTTGTGGCTTTGAGCTGTGAGGAGCTGGGTGTTATCACCGAGGCAACTCCTCCCTGCCCTCACCCTCAGAGTCCCCAGAGGAAGCTGAGGGTGTCTGAGGGGCCAGTATCATTTGCCAGGGCCTTGGCACGGCTCCATGATAACTTGCCTGTCACCTTAGGAGTGGTCTGAGGAAGTGAGATGGTCATCAGGACTTTCAATCTGTTCTTGGCTAACTCCCACAATCAGCAGGGGTAATTAGGGACTCGTCCTCCTCAGATTGTGGCACCTCCATTCCCACCCCACCCTCTCTGCCTCCTAAAGTTACACACCACACAGTGGGTGAATAGATATCCACCCAGTAAGCCCTCTCCCAGTAGCGGCTGGGCACCCAGCAGAGTGTCTGGGGTTCTGATGCCAATCTGTGGGCAAACTCTCAGGTTACAGAGGTGGAGTAATCCCCAAGAAGTGGTATGGTTTAGACACCCCCATTCCATCCTCCTCCCAAGATGAGGAATGGCTGTGTGTGCACATACACATGCATACACAAACCCTGCTTACATGAACATCAGTGGATACATGTAAATTCATCTTCTACTGAAATATCCTTTGAGTGAGCACTGTGCCAGGGGCTGAGGGCACAGAAGGGAGAGGAAAAGAAGGAAAGTCTCGTGTCATCTTTGCTTCATCAATAGTTCCCTCTAGAGAAAATCTGGGTCCCCCCCAGCCACTCCCCCAGATACTCTCTTGCCACTACTGACTGTCCTTGCTCTTAGTGCAGGTCATGTTGGGGCCCTGGGGCTTCTCTATTGCATCTACAAACTCGTGTGTGTGTGTGTGTGTGTGTGTGTGTGTGTGTGTGTGTGTGTGTGTGTGTTTAGTTTGTCCCATAGTGGTAAGGAGCACTTAGATTGATAATGAATAATGTATTTTTCTGTTTGTCTATAACATTGCTAAAATTCTTTCCCAGGGAGAGACATAAACATCTACCCTTCTTCTAAACTCTGAGGAACCAGAGTTTATTAGGATTCCTTTCCAAGCCCACTGAGAGGTAATACACAGGGGTATAGATGCTCAGAGATGATGGAGATTAATGTTTCCCACAGCTGTGCAGATGGAGCCCCTCCCCTACCTAGTCTTCCCAGACCTATATACCCTAGCCTCTCCCCAAGACCACATGCAATTAAAGCAGAGTTGCCTACAACAGGTGGAGGGGAGTGACTGGATGCTCAGGTGAGGGTCTTATGGCCCTCCCCATCCCTCATCCCTCTAATGAGGGGATATAAACAGTCAACATTAACCATCTGGGCTAATGCTTTGTAAGAGAGGTGCACCCAAACTCCCTATGGATGCCCACTGCTTGGCTCACACACCACTCATCGCTTCCAGGTGGCCCTGCTGTAGGCAAGGTGGCTATGTCCCTTCACACCCCCAGGCTCTAGGGACTTTTCAGACTTTCCTAGATTTGTCTTGTGACTTCCCCCTCTCTCTCCAGCTCCCACCTGCCTGAGGCCCAGGCTGCTTGCTCCCTGCTTCCCTTTCTCTATCCAGCAAAGTCTGTCTATCATGGCCCCAATTAGCATCAGGGACTCAGTGAAGAGAATCCTAAGCATTGTTGCCAAACCCAAACCGAGCGTTTCATCCTGAATTGCGCCTCCTCTGTCCTGGGGCAGGAGCAGCAGCCACCCCACTCAGCCTGTGCAGACCGCTTACGTATACCCTCACCTCAGCGCAACTCTGGAATCAGATGCTGTGGCACTGAACCCATTCATAAGCCTCCTGGGCCAAGCAGTACTCAGCTCACCCAGGACTGTGTCCGCCCCCCACATCAGGCAGTCCTCCCTCCAGCCCCTGCCCCCACCTCCCCTTCAGATGCAAAGCGGACATATGGCTCATCTCCATCTTTGAGGGAGGTTCTGTCTAAAGTCGTCCCAAAGATTCAGATTGTATGACAAATCACGTTCTAGACTATCGTGGCGAGAAAGCGGCCAGGCATTTGCATCATTACCCCCAGACAACAGCTTCATTAGGCTGAAAGGGAGGTTTGCAGCGGTGCAAGCGCCGCCACTGACCTGGGCCCCTCTCTTCCCCATTGTCTGTGGGCGCCACGGCTCGCGTCTTCGTACCATATGGTCCATTTGAGCACCCTACACTGCCTTCCAGAGGAAACAGGCACTAGGGTAACTAGAGGCTTGTCCCCTGAGTCCAGGGGCGAGCCTGCCACAGAGTGGGATAGAACTAGGCAAGAAGATGGGAACCAGGAGACTTAGGGGGCTGAGTGCACTTCTACAATATTTAGAGGCTCCCCGGAGGTCCCTGGACACCGCCATTTCTCCCAGAAAACGATTAAGTGGATCAGACAGGCTGAAGGGCTGAGCCTACGGTCCCCTTCTCCCACCTCTAAGATCCTAAAACCTGAAAACCAGGTTGTCCCTTCGGAAATATTCAGGAGTATGGCTTAAAGGGGTTGTAGGAGGAAGACCTACTTCTGTTCCCAGCTCCACAAACACCACCTCCATGAAGCTTTACTCCAGGCAGCCGCTGGGACAGGATTCCCCTAGGGAGAAGTCTTATGCGGGCCTGCGCAAAGGCCCCGGGTCATCAGAGGGCACCCTGGAGGAACAAACGTTGGGATCCAGGAAGCCGACAGGGACTTTGCCTGACATTTCTTTAAGAGTAAGGAAGAAGTCTCAACCTCTACTGGTGCAGTTCTTGGATGGGCCCGCCAACCCGGCGGATTAGAGCCAGGATTAACATTTTAAACTCCGCCAGACTGCCTGACTCAAAGATCTCACTCGCTAATCGTATTACTATCCCTCGGATTATTGCCTTACTCTTGGCAGAACAGACTCTAAAATCAAATTGATTAAAGTCCCCTCCTGTTTTCTCTTATCTCCTTTGGTGTGTGGGGAGGGACCTCAGCTTCCGAAGGAGCGGACTTTGAAAGTCAGACCTCACTTACTTCTCTCCTGCCCCCTCCTCTTTCCACGTCAAGCTACCAAGCCACGGTGAAAAGAGGGGTGTCACGGTTTCTTTAGTCCCGCCCACGCCAGCTCCTAATTCCCGGTCGTTTATCCCATATTAAAACTTCTTTAAGTAAGAATGGACCAGCATCAGCACCTGCTATGCAAATGTGGCCAAATCCAGCAGGGCCGCCGGGCGTGCAGCCATTCAGCGCTCCCGGCGCCGCGCGGCCCTTCAAATGCAGACGCTCAGGTCCCGACAGATTGCGGGGGGCGGGGGAGCGGGAGGGCCGGGGGCGGGAGACGGGGGACAGGATGGGGCGGGGCGGGCTACTGGGGTGGGGTGGGTGCTGGCTAGCTGGAGACCTCTCGAAGCAACTCTCTTTAGAGGCTTTCTTCCATGGCACTCTCTTCCACCTACCTTTATTATTTTCTCAGACTCCCCATCTTAACGCCAAGGTCTCTATGCCCCAGTGGTCCCCGAATTCATCCTTGCACCCCAGCCTAAGTCTAGTCAGCGTCTCAGGTGCGGGCCGCGTCCGCGATGGGACAGGAATAGGGTAAGGTCGCCCGCCTCTGGCTCGGAGCCCGCGCCGAGGTCCCGCAGCGTGCTCCCCGCTGCAGCCAGCCAGGAGGAGGCCGTGCGGCGGGATAACAAGGATTAGCATGTTGGGGACTATTGAAGCTGGCCCGGTCCTCACGTGGCAGGAGGCCGCGGCTCTGTCGCATCTCGTGCGACCCTAATCCGCTCACGAGAGGAGCCGGGTCGCAAGCACCCGGGCTGCGCGCTTGACCGAGCGCCGGGTCAGTCTGCGCGCTCCCGGGGCCCCGGGCGTGGGAAGAACTATGGCACGAGGGTAGCGGATGCAAGGCTGGGGGGAACCCCCTTCCTCCAACCCCCAATCTTTATTTGTGGCTCCATCAAAGAGACGGAGAAGCGCCGGCTCTCCGGGGGCGCCAGGCGACAGCGAGGACCGAGGTGTCCCAAAGGCGTGCAGAGCGATAAATACACTTGTGCAGCCTGCTCTCTGTGTCCCTTGGGGGCATAGAAAATGAGGCGCTTTCCTCCCTCCTTTTAACTCGAGGGGGCCACCAATAATTCATGTATGTTATAATTCTTCATCGCCCCCAGGTAGTCTGGGAAAACTAGAAGAAAAGAAAATGCCAGAAAGTTATGGTAAAACTTGAGTTGCCTCCGAAGCCGCTTTCTTTGCCCCTGCTGCGAGCGTCTGAATAAGGAGAATGCCCCTGGACTGTAACAAACAAAAACTGAAGAAGACAAAGGCTTTCCAGAAAAAGGTTTAGCTAGAAGACAAGGCCAGCGAAACTGAAAGGAGGAGGGGGAAAAGCATTTACTGCGGGACAATAAGTGTACTAATCGCTTTGATATATTATACAAGCCCAAAGACCCAAAACATTGTGTAATTATTTATAAATGACTCCTCCACTCCTGTGCATAATGCAGAGGAAAGAATAAAACCGCGGGCTCCTCTCTAAACTATTTCTAAATAGACCTGGTTCAAAAGGAGGCAGAAGTGTTTGAAATAAAATAATTAATGGTGGATTTTATGGTTGTCTCATTAAAACATTTTAATTACTGCAAACAAAATGCAATTGTGTTTGGAACCTAACGTGAAGTTAGGTAGCCAAGTGTTAAGACAGCGAAGGAGAGCAGCTCTCGAGCTCCCGGCTTCAGTTTTGAGTGCTTTGCACAAGCCACTGGGTAAATTTCATGTTGACCTCTTCTGCACACCATCTCGTGCAAGTCCCCACACTTGACTCATACACATCCAGCGTTTTCCATATTTCTCTCCTTTCCACAATTAAGACGTTATTAAGATTTACAAACACACAACACGGATAAAAATGAAATGTAGCAAAATGAATTCTGGCCTTAGTGACTCGGCTCCCCACAGCAGGTGCAGACTGGATTGCCGGAGCTAAGCCTACTGGCTGCAGCAGCACGGCTGGGGGGGGTTATTTTTCCTAAACCCACAAGATTTAACTTCAAGAAATCTTCCAGGGCAGAACTCCAAGGCTTTGCAGGGAGCTCCAGGTTGGTCGTCCCTGACCTCTAGCAGCTAGTATCTGATGATTCCTAGCCTCCTGGCAGAGGGGGGAGTCCCCTAGCCCCTCCCTTTTCATTGTGGGCCTGAATCCTTATGGCCCCTCACTGCACAAGCCTGCACACCACTTAAGCCTCCTCCACACTCTTTTCTGCAACCCCCCCCCTCTCCTTTCCCCTCTACTCTCCTTTGGGCACAAAAAGGACATTGTTTTCCCCAAGATTCTCCCAAACCACAAACTTCAAACCTATGGCCATCCTAAGCACATATTATCCCCCTGCACCAGCAAGACCTGACAGTGCCACTCCGACTTGAAAGCATCTTGCAGAAAGTATGTCTTTAGCTGGCAAATTGTGCAGTGTAATTTGGGAGGCATTTTTTACTTGCACTAGAATGAAGTAGATTTGCATCAGGGTTCCCATTGACCCACAGATTCTTCTCACACTTGTGCATATTGTACACAACTAAACACACCAACATACAATGCCAGGGAATCTTCAAGCAGACATCGGTGAGGTGCCAAATGCATACAGACGGCACTGTATTTAGCAGGGCAGGGGCCAAGGGGGCCTCCACGGATTTCGGGAAACCATGGATAATTTGCCATTTTCCTTGCTCTGTCACTGAAAGACCCCTCTGTTTCCCCCTCCTGCCTCGTTTCCCCCTCCATTTGACACCCCTTCCACAACTGTCATGGGTCATCAATAAAGAAAATAGGGAATTGTTTCCCTTTCCAACCGCACCCTGCTGCTCTTATATGGAAACACAACTGCACGTCTGCAGTGTGCTTAATCAGAGGGAAGGACCCACTCCCACTCCGTCCAGCCCTTCCTCTTGAGCCACGGCACCTTTTTGGCCTTTTATTCCTAAAAATATTGTGACCTTATTTTTCTAAGTGTCATTCATAAAACCAATGCCACCCTTCCCCCCAGACAGCTGCAGAAACAAACAAAAACAACAACAATAAAATCAAACAAAGACTGGAGTGAGACAGACTTCTTTAGAAATGGTGACTGTGGCCATCACTTCCCATTCTATAAAATTCCTCGTCCAGGCTGCACCTGCAGACATCGCCATTGCTGACAGCCCCATTCCTCAGCGTAGCTTTCTGTCAGAGGAAGCAGGGTCATTTTCCCATCCTGAGTTGTGGCTGAGTATCCATATATATTGGACTTGGAATTAACATTTGATCTAATCAATTCGAGGTGATGAAAAATGATGAAATATGACAGTGTCCCCACAAACATTCAGATTATTACTCCCAAACTTGTAATTTCAGGGCAACAACCTGCCAGCCTGGCTGCTGGCTGGAGATCTCTAACAGATCATTTGTCAGAGTTCAGTGTTTCTAAGGGGGTGGGGTAAGTGGCAGAAAGGCCATTTGGCTCAGCATGGCCTCCACAAAGGGCTGCGAGGCTGTGGAGACTGAGTCCAAATGAAGCCATCCGCGTGGTCACTGAGGCACTGACAGAGCTGAGGAAGACGTCCAGCCCAGACACAAACTGGGTCCAGCCCTGGCCCTCTGTCCTACAAGTGCTATCACTTGATGCCGCTTTAAAGTCCTGAGACTGGCCTTAGATGCAAAAGACTGTTTTGTTTATGCATGAAGCACATTCATTTTTATACATAAATGTTTATAATTTACCACCACTTCCCCCCCTAATCTGGTCTTTCTCTATAAAATAAATAAATAAATAAAACCAAAGCCCTCTAGAGACCCTGGAATTCTGCACCAACCTGGCAGCCCCTCCTCTCCTTCTCGGATTGTAGAAATCCTATTTCATCATCACTTGAGCTGATCCCAGGAAGGTCTTCTCCATAAGGAAGTAAAACTGCCTCCTTGCCTCCCCTTTGAGCCCTGATTCAGTTGTCTCAGGCTGCCTAGACTTAGGTGTTCCTGTGGTCCTTTCCTCACCTCCAACACCAGTAACCCTGGCACAGCCCTTAGTCCTTTAAGACATGTGCCTCACCTACTCTACCCTCCCAGCAGATTAGCAGCTGGATGCTTCACACATCAGGTAGGCTGAACACCTGGTACAGTGTGGCCACCTCAACACCTGCTGTGGTTAGACCTATTACGTGCCCATATCACATCCTATTGTCCTCTGGGAATGGGAGTGTCCACAGATGTGCCCCTGGGTTGGCTGGCACATTTAGGTGGCAGGAGAAACTGACACCTCCCTAGCAGGAATACATCCCCTCGCAGCAGCAGCAGCAGCAAGCCCTTTAGTCCTGTGGTCACATGCCATTCTCAGGCCAGCTCTATCCTTGGAGGATCTTATAGGAGGGGCCCTCAAGCCTCATATATCAATAAAAAGCACCCAGTGGGCATCACTCCTGTCCAGGAAGTGGATGCTACAAGAGCAGGAAGAGCAAGCTGGAGGTGCCTACCTTGTCAAGCCACTCATGGTCAGATAGGAAAGGTGGGCAATGAAAGGAGAAAGCCTAGATCCACCTGTGTACATGTGGAAAAGTATCTTCTCTGGTCAGATAGAGCCCAGATCAGGCAGGGCACGTGGCTTTGTGGGTAGCAAACAGGCTATGGCATTTACATGGCCAAAATCATATTTCTCCTTGTCTCCTCTGCCAGTGTCCTTGCTCATGAACAGGGAACAAATGTAAGCAATATCCCTGCCCAGAGAGAAGACAAGAGGAAGAGACAGGAAAGCCAGTATAGCCATTCAGGCCCCACCACAACTGCCTGTCATCTCCATAGACATCCCACCCCACTCCCCTTAGACTGTCTGTTTACATCTGATCCTTCTTTCAAGGCCTCTCAAGTATGACTCTGCCAAGAAGCCATGCCTGACCACTGCTTTCCTATGGGGAAGTGTTCTTCCGATCTGCTCCTTAAGGAGCCCTCCCAACACCATGAGTCAGATGCCCAAGACTGCCCTTCACACCTGTCTTCCCTCTCTCAAGACCATAGGCTTGACCAACACTCTTCAGAGAGCTGACCCAGGTTAGCCCACAGTGGATGCTTAGAGCAGATCTGCTTGTGAACTATGACAGAAAGCTCAAGGTGGAATTGAAAAGCACTAGTCCAGTCACATGAGGTGGCCTGGGGGAAAGTCCCCTCATCTCATCATACCTCACTTTCCCGTGTATGAGGTACAGGGGCTGAATGAATAATCTCCGTGGGTTCTATTAGCACGGAGCCCCACTGAACAATAATTAGGAGTCAGGGCCTCCCTCAGCCAGTCACCCCAATGTCCTGCACCCAGGATTAATACAACACCCAACCTGGAGCAAGCCATCCACCTTGTCTCTGGTTTGCCCCCAAATGAAGTGAGCCAAGATCTCTAGGCTTTGGCAACATGGTCCTGCCCTGTTTGCCACAGGTCCTGCCCTGTTTGTCACAGACACTAACCTGGCAAATGGGAGCAGGGAAATCCCACCGAGAGTGTTCTGGACAGTCCATGGCAAGGTTGGAGAGTAAGCTTAGAAGACACGTAGGGGGGAAATGCCACAGGGTAGGTCGGGCCTGGTCAGGACTTCTGCTAGCTCCTGGCCACCTCTTTTACCGCTGGCCAGTGGCTCTTCCAGGTTGTTGCCATGATTCGAGTGACCTTTAAAATGTCACCAGCCCAGAGCCTAATTTCAGTTTGAGGGACTGAACTTTAAATCTCATGGCCTAAGTGTCAAACAAAGTAGGAAAGTGCACCCTTGTGTCCTCACATCCTCCAGCAGAGCAGGAAATCACATCCTTGTGTTCTCACATCCTCCAGCAGGTAGGCAGGTCAAGAGGTGGGCAGCCAAAATCCTGACAGATGTCTATTCCAATGATGCTGCTCAAACTTAGAGAAGGGGCCATTATGAACTCAGTGGTGGACCCCCAAAGCCTCAGAATGTAACCTTAGCTGGAGCAAGAGTTCTGGAAGATGTAATCAAAGGGAGGATCTGGAGGCATCCTGGATTAAGCCATGCCCCAAGTCCAGCAATTCTCCTTCAGAAGACACAGAGACGCAGGGAAACACATGTGAGGACAGAAGCAGAGCTGGCTAGTCCCTGTCATGAGTTAGTGAGACAAGCACATCCAGAAGCCACAAATAGGTAAAACAAACAAAAAACAACAAGCCACACAGGCCCCATCCAGCCCCTCAGAATGAGCTGAGCCCGCTTTGGACTTTTGGCCTTCTGAGCCTCAGAAGAACAACCTTCTTCAGATTTAACACACCCACTTTGTGGTCATCTCCATGGGAGCCCAGAGAAACAAATGCAGGGCCCAGAAGTGTCACAAGATCAGGCTGGTGCTGGTATCCTGGGACCACCAAAAGTGGGCACAGAAAGAGGCAAGAAGCAGGTCTGCCCCGGGGCTATTGTTGCTTGCAGGACTCCCAGTAGCCCTTAGGCTCCTGAGATGCCCCAGGTTCTCAACAAGTACCCTTTCTCATATAATCTGGCTACAGCCACTTCCTTCTCACAGAATTCCTCAAGCCCTTATCTATAACTGTGTTCTAGCCTTTTGCATTGGTTGCATCTACATTGGCTGTTGCAGAGAGAAGGAGCCATGGGGTAAGGGCTGCCCAGCCAGCAAAGAGGCCATGCCTTCTCCACCGAGGTGCTGGTGTCCCAGGCAGGGTGTCTTTGAGGACAGTAGGCCAGGAACACGGCCTGTGAGGCCACTACTCAGATATCAGGAAGGAGGAGGAGGCCCTTCAGAGTGTTACTTTTGTTTTTAATACCTGACACCACAATCCAGGGCTGTTCCTTAGTGAATGTTTCCTCTCAAGCGCAGTTGAGAGGCTGCCTGGGCCTCTATTGCTCTCTGGCAAACAGGAAACCTGACCTGTAGAACGGGGACCCTGGGTTGGAATAGGCAAGTTTATAGCCAAATGTGCAGAATGTGTGGGGATGGAATTATACTGTGTGCTTGCTGCATTCTGTGGGACAGCTCTCTCCTGCCCAGAAGCTAAGTCCCTTAGCCAGCTGGTACTGGTGTGGGCTGGCACAAATCCAAAACATGAGGAACAAGAGGATTCTTGGAAATGGAGAGAGCAAGGTTTCCGGAGAAGAGGAGAGGCACACCCCTGTTACTTAGTGAGTCTTTTGAGGGGGGAGGATGCACGGGATGGGGTGAGGGTGGGAGGGGAGTGGGTCCATCAAGGACTAGCCCAGCCTGGGAACGAACATACTGGACCTTTACTTTAGCTCTGCTTCCCGTCTTGCACTTTTCTTCACTAACTTTGGCAGAGCAGGGACACCTGTCTCCCCTCCCTGAGCCTTGTGGCTTTTTGCGGGTCCTCTCTAGCGTCTGTTTGGACACAGTCACTCAGAGGGAGCTGCTCACCGCAACCCAACCCGCAGGGTTTAAAAAGTGCCAGGACCAGGGACCTACTTAATGGTCTAACATCATCGTCCAACGCTACACTCGCGTCACTTCGTTTAAATAAAGGTGTGACGTGTGACGGCTGGGAGAGGGGAAACTACTAGCTCAAATTCACGCGAGCCCTCAACAACAGGAGAAGGGATGCGAACCCAGACTCCAGCCTCAACCCAGTTCTCCAACACCGGCGCGGCGCAGCTCACACTTTCTGCCAGGGCCCCGCCTCCCATCCCACCCCGGCTACGAGCGCCAGCGCTGCACTGGGAGGAGCGTGCCTCGGCCGGCCGCTAATCGCCCCCGGCCCCCGCCGGGGTTTCCCTGCCAGGGACGCCCGGGCCCCCCTCGCTTGATCTGGCTCCCGAAGCAGGCAGGGCCACCGATTGGCCCTCAGTAATTACGGGCACGCTCCAGGAGGGGGGCTGGGCGAGGGGCGGCCTCCAGCGAGCATAAATTATGCAAATAGCCGGCGCCGCACGGGGCTGACCTGCCGCCTCACTCCATTCACCCGCGCCGCCTCGGGGGCGGAGGTGGCCAGGGAGGGGGGCGTCTATTGTTGCGCGCCGTACTTAAGGGGTCCTGAGGCCGGTCGTGTGCCACACTCGGTGCTCACACGAGCTGATCTGATCGCCGGCGACATCACTCGGGAGACCAGTCGGGCGCGTGGCCCCTGCAGGCGAGGCTAGGAGGCCAAGCCCATTTCTCCCGGAGTCCCTGCCGTCTTCCCAGGCCCTCCCGCCTGCAGCAGGCACAGACTAGCCCCCCGGGTCGTACCGAAAGTAAGTGCGCCTCGACGGCTGTGCCCTCGGCTCACACTCAAGCCCTCTAAACTTCCTCCTGTTCGTCTGTCGGTCCTGCGCACTGCCAGGATGCCTGCCCCTTTGGAGACCTGTCTCTCCGACCTCGACCGTGCCAGCAGCAACAGCAGCAGCGACCTGTCCAGCTTCCTTACCGACGAAGAAGACTGTGCCAGGCTCCAGCCCCTAGCCTCAACCTCGGGGCTGTCCGTGCCGGGCCGCAGGAGTGTGCCCACCAGTGTTCCCAGTGCTCCAGACGAAGAGCAAGAACGCCGGCGCCGGCGAGGTCGCGCGCGGGTGCGGTCCGAGGCACTACTGCACTCCCTGAGAAGGAGCCGTCGGGTCAAGGCCAACGATCGCGAGCGCAACCGCATGCACAACCTCAACGCAGCTCTGGACGCACTGCGCAGTGTGCTGCCCTCGTTCCCCGACGACACTAAGCTCACCAAGATTGAGACGCTGCGCTTCGCCTACAACTACATCTGGGCCCTGGCTGAGACACTGCGCCTGGCAGATCAAGGGCTCCCCGGGGGCGGTGCCCGGGAGCGCCTCCTGCCTCCACAGTGTGGCCCCTGCCTGCCTGGGCCCCCGAGTCCCACCAGCGACGCGGAGTCCTGGGGGTCAGGAGCCGCTGCATCCCCCTGCGCCACTGTAGCGTCGCCACTCTCTGACCCCAGTAGTCCCTCAGCCTCAGAAGACTTCACCTATGGTCCCGGCGACCCCCTTTTCTCCTTCCCTGGCCTGCCCAAAGACCTACTCCACACAACGCCCTGTTTCATCCCTTACCACTAGGCAACGGTATTACCTTCTTCCTCCCCCAGTCAATAAGCAATATGTGGGGAACTGGCTGAGGCCTCAGGGACCACCCTCAGGACCACCCTCACCCCTCCCAGGTGGCTACTGGGAACTTAAAAGAGTGGGAGATACCTGACTACTTGTTAGGTCGCTGCACCCTGGCTGAGGAGGCCCCCTTGGTCTCCAGCCCCCAGCACGGGCCCCTCCTGCCCGCCCTCAGACGGCCCTTCATTTTGCACTTTCTGAACTCCACAAAACCTCCTTTGTGACTGGCTCAGAACTGACCCCAGCCACCACTTCAGTGTGATTTGGAAAAGGGACAGATGAGCCCCTGAAGACGAGGTGAAAAGTCAATTTTACAATTTGTAGAACTCTAATGAAGAAAAACGAGCATGAAAATTCGGTTTGAGCCGGCTGACAATACAATGAAAAGGCTTAAAAAGGAGACACAAGGAGTGGGCTTCATGCATTATGGATCCCGACCCCCACCACTGCGGGCTTGCTCCAGCAAGAACCTGAGCACTTGCATAGCTATTCAGGCTCTGGGCAGGAGGGTACTCTAATTTATTCAGGATGCTTCATTCATATGAAAATGTATTTTTGTACATAAAGAGTTTATTCTATTATTATGAGCTATCAAAGTTTACATTTTTGTACTGCAGATGCTTCGTGTAAATAAAAAATAAGAAAACAATAAGTCGCTAGCTTCTTTGCCTAATATTAGTGTCTCTGGGGCTTTTTTTCCCCTTCCCCTTGGCGGCTCCACCTGTAAAGTGAAACATTATCCCACTGTCTCCAAACCCTCCAGTCCTATTTCAAAAACAACTTAAAAATAAAAACGCACCTGACTTCCACCAAGACTGAGACAGATTAGGGCATTTGAGCCATCATTTCTTTTCACCTTGTAAACAAGGGGGATCTTTCAGGCACCCCATAAGCCAATTAAGACTTTTAGTAGGGAATTAGCCCCGGGTCTGCAGCTACCTGTAGAGGTAGGGGCCAAGGGAGTCTTTTGAGGAACTCCACATCAGCTGGCTCTGTGTTTCAAAGGGAGGGGATTAAAAAGATCAATACAGTGTGGTCACTGGCTAGGAAGCCCCAGTGACAGGTGGGCCTGGGCTGGGCTAGCAGAAGGGTCTACTCCTGGAGCAGCCTATTTAGAAGGGGAAATTGATTTGTAAACAATGCCTTTAAAGTCTTGTCTATTGAGGCTGAGGTCACCCTAGCTGTGAGGAGTAGGATGAATTGTGCTGCTGTGAAGCCCCTGAGTGGGGTCTACAGCTGCCTTAAAACTGTGAGCTAGGGTGCCCGTAGCCCACCACACACAGGCATTTATACTCACTGTAGCTCCAAGTGTGGGGGAGGTGCTCCCACAGAGAAGGGCTTTTGCCCAGCCAGTCCTCAGGGGCCATCGCCAGGGATTTCATTTGTTGCCAGAGAAATCCCACCGGGGACTTTTCTGGCTGCCCGGCTTGTGTGACAATCAGCTAACAGCAGCAGCCGGCCAGAAACAACTGCTTTAAATTTCAGAATGGGGTGATTACAAGAAGGTCCTTCCTGGAGTGCTGTCATCCCCTGTAGCCCCATCTCACAAGCTGCCCCCCAGCAGGACAACATCCCCTACCCCACACATTAGGCACCCCTTTTGATGAATGTAGTTATGGGGGGCCTGTAGGACTTTAAGTAAACACCTCTGATGGAAATCTTCTCTTCTCGTGCCCTGTTCTGGTGGTTTGGATCCACAAATTTATATGTCGCGCCCAAGCCAGCATTGCTAAGCCCTGCCACAGGCAAGATGCCCGTGTCGGATAAGAAGGCTACCTTCCAAAAGGGTTTGGAAAATTGGATGCCTTCTCTAATTGCCCCAGAGCAGGGAACAAATATTCTGAAGAGGTTGTGAAGCCTGAGAGTAGAATCAATCGTTCCTTCTAGAAGCTACCTCTAGGATAGAACAGCCTGGGGCCTGCTGGATGATCCCCCTCATCTTTCCCACCAGCTTTGAGCTTCCCAGAGCAAAATGAAATTGTCTGCATCAGGTGTTAGGCTCTCTCTTACAGAGGATACTGGGGAAAAAAGACTAGGATGAAGGCGTAAGAAGGAGATAAAATGCAGAGGCGGCTGGATCTCTGAAAGTTCAAAGCCAGCCTGGTTCACAGAGTGAGTTCCAGGATAGTCAGGGCTTGAGGGGGGGGGAGAGAGAGAGAGAGGTGGAGAGAGGGGGGGGACTTTACTCCCCTCTTTAACGTTTCTTTAGCGACTGTTCCCGGAGCCCCCGCTATACGCTCAGCACTGAAGTGGGCACCGCAAAGGCCTTGCTCAAAGAGCTTAAACATTGTAGTAGACAGAGATAAAAATGAATTTATGAATGACTGTAAAGTGCCCGGGAGGGAAAAAGAATGAAATAAGAGGAATTTGAAATGCCAGTGAGAGAAAGCGTTGTGAAAAGCATGGTCTGAAGAAGCCTTTAATGAAGAGTCACTTGGGCAAAGTCCTGAAAGAAGAGTCAGCGAGAGTCAGTGTGATAGTTCTACTGTGAGTAGTGCACTTAGGGTGTGTGTGTGGGGGGGGTGCGTACCTTTAGGGGTGAAGCTTTAGGGAAGGTCTCAGGCTTAGGCATCACCCTCATCAGAGGCCCAAATCTGCCGGGCCACCCAGGGTTGGACTTGAACCTGTAGAGTGAAAACAAGCCTCTCTGCTTCAATACTGTGCCATGAAGCCAGCGCAGGGAGAAGGCCAGCTATGCAGACATATGAGGGGTGGTACCCCCTGGGGAAGGCAGAGAAAGTCCTGGCCACCAGCAGCATGTTTTCAGGGAACAGCAAGATGGCTGAAGCAGAGGGCACAAGGTGAGTGAGGGAGGAAGGAGGCAGGAAGGACTGTTCAGGTCCTGTTGAGCCTTGGAAACTGCTATGCGGACATGAGGGTTCCCATCTAGGGCTTTGAGGGTTTGGAAGGTTTAGGTCAGAGGGGAGATGTAAAGGACTCATATTCTTAAAGGCCACTGTGGTTATGACACAGAAAACAGAGCTGGAGGGGCCACAGCGGAGTCTGGGACTAAATTGAGCAATAGGAGTTGTTCCTAAGAGATGGGACCACCATCTTGTTCCTAAACGGTGGAAGTGGTGAACACTGGTCAGAACCAGATCCAGTTTGAAGGCGGAAACTCCAAGATTTGTTGCAGCACTTGAAGAGAGAGGGGTCAATGATGACTTCACAGATTTGAATCAAGAACCAGGAGACATGTAACTTTCACTCTAAAGTGTTCCAGATGCTGAAGAAGGTTTAACTCGGCCAGAAACAGCCCATTTTAGATTCCAAAGCAAAGCCACAAACCTGAGCTGCACTGCCCATAAAATAGGGACAGGCTTGTTCCGGAAAGAGCAACAGTGCTGTCTAGGCTAAAGCCTAGGGCAAACACCTCAGAGAGAAAGCACAATGGGAGTGAGAGAGGGGGCTTGTGAGGTCCAGGGCAATGCCTTCTTAACACCAGCAGCAGCCACCACACCATCATCACTGCCACGCTAGGTTTAGGCACACTCACTCTGGGTTCTGAATCCCGCACCAAATAAATTACATATGTTGGTTATTTAATTAATTCTTATAACTGATGGAGTTGAAAATATCATTATGAGCTGGGTATGGTGGCACACATCTTTAATCCCAAAAGCCAGGAGGCAGAGGAAGGCAAATCTCTGTGAGTTCAAAGCCAGTCTGGTCTACATAGCAAGTTCCAGGACAGCCAGGACTTTATAGAGAGATTCTGTCTCAAAAAAAAAAAAAAAAAAAAAAAAAAGAAAGAAAGAAAGAAAATATCGTTATCAAATATCATTATCTTTATGTCACAGAGGAATGGGGTGAAGCACAGCCTAGCAAACTGCCCAACCCACATAGCTGGTAGTTGTGAAACTGAGATTCGAACCCCAGCATTGCTGTGTTCTTAGTTTCCTAGAATAGAGACCAAGTGTAGCCAATCATTAGCCATCATGGGCAGTGCAGCCAAACCAACCACAAGACATTGTGAGCAACACAGTGAGCCTTTAAGACCCAGCCTGATCCATATGGCGAATGATCTATCATACTTTTGGTTTCTAATGGGTGAGTTTTTAAAGTACATAGCAAGGACAGGTAGAAGAAAAAAATGACAAGAATCAGCTAGAGAGAAGCGGCAGGCAGACAGCAACACATCATCAAACTGGGTGCTTACAGCAGCTCCCAGAGGTGGCTAGGGGAACCCTTGGAGCTAGCATGCTAAGACCCTGGCTGAGAGAGTTCTGGGCAGAATGTCTTCTTTGTGGATGAGCATGTAGCTTCCCATTCCCGCAACAGGCATTTTCATACCGTCGGATAAACAATAGTAACCTCTGTTGGAAACAGTGTAGCTTCTAGCTGTTCTCAGGGGTACAATGTTTTTAATACCCTTAGCTGGTTCCTGTTCTCCTTCTCCTCATCATAAAGGGGGTGGGGGCAGCCTGAGCCCAGGAAAGAGAGTTTTGAAG
The DNA here is from genome assembly GCF_903995425.1 of Onychomys torridus. NCBI lineage: Eukaryota > Metazoa > Chordata > Mammalia > Rodentia > Cricetidae > Onychomys > Onychomys torridus. Next base: position 129,196,549 of record NC_050447.1, on the reverse strand, counting down.
GGTACTTGAGATAAATATGCTTGAGTCTGGGGAAAGAGATTTCTCTTGTCTTCCAGAATCCACCCTCAACAAGCACAAACAGCTCATTATGATTTATCAATACAGTTTATATTATACCCAGGGGTAAGCTTGGTCGTAGCTAGAGATAGGGCCACAGCTGCTGAATGGAACTTTAGGCTAAATCAGTGAAAGAGCTCCGTGATTCCTCCAGCTGAGGGAGAAGAGAAATAGCCCACAGAGGGCTTGACAGTTATTTCTCTAGCCAAGACCTGGGGCAGAAGCGTGCAGGAGCAGCAGAGGAAAATCAGCCTCTTTGCTATTCACAGCTGGAGGGACCGTAGCCTACAGCTTACTAAGACTCTGGTGTCCTTTATAAAATAGGTCCAGGGTTACTCTGACCTCAGCCAAGCAAAGAATAAAGGCCTCAATGTTAATGCCTAAGAGTCTGTCTGATTGTGAGAATTTTAGCCTAGAAGACCCATCACCTACAATGACCACAAACCAGTACTAAGGTCAGGACACACCTTGACTTAGAAGCTGCTATTTCCTGGAGATTGTTTTGGATAAGCACTCTGCTCAGACACTGAATTACTTGCTACTTGCTGGGCTGATGTGACCTGGATAGATGCTAGGTCACGAGGGAGGCAGGGTGCCAAGACGTAGTGATTTCAGATGGCCCTGCTTATGTTATCTTTTCTAACAAGAACTAGATGCCACTACTGCTTGTCTCCTGAGGTCACTCTGTCGTCCAGGTAATGGCCCTGTGTTACTGAAAAACGTGTCTTCACCAACATGGTGCGTGGTGATTTGTGCAAGGCTTATAGTCCTAGAATCTGGAAGGTAGAGGCAAGGGGATCAGGAGTTTGAGGCTAGCCTGTGCCATATGAGACCTTTCTTGCCTCAAAAAATAAAGGCAGAGGAGGAAGGAGAAATGTATATATATATTTAAGTCTTAGGAATAAGGAACAATACACACCAACATTTTGCAAGGTGGTCTCAAGTCATTGAAATATAAGCAGAAAACAAGGGGCAGTATACACTGTTCATTTATCAACTCAGATTTGATACTCACACATCCTAATAAACTGTACCATTAGCCCTCAACACCATGCTACTAGGATCTATGAGAATATCCTCCCCATATAACCTGAACACCTAAAGGCTCCCAGTACATGAGCTTGGTAAATGCTTTTATTGTTTAGCTGTATCAGTTCCTTCCGTCCAGGACCATGGCTTCCTCTGTTAGTTGATGGTCCTTTTCTTCTCGTAAATTTTGGGTTTTTCTGTGTTTGGGATCTGTTTGCAGTGTTTCACAAAGGTCAGTGCAACCTTGCCAGAATCCAGCATCCTCTAGGAGACAGGCCTATACCTGTGAGGCTTAAGTAGGCCAGGTCAGACTCTGAGCAGGCCTTATCTTGATTAGGTTGATTGAGGTTGGGAAATCCTGCCCATTACGGGTGGCACCACTTCCTGGGCTAGGATCATGAACTGTGGAAAAAGAGAACATGAGCTAAGCCTGAGCCTTCATCACTCTCCACGCTCTGAGTGTGGCAGGAAACAGGGGCAGCCAATCCTTTGTCCCCACATCATGTCTTCCCCACATAATGGACTGTATCTCTCTAAGACCATAAACCAAAACAAATCCTCAAGTTTCTTTTGAAAGATACTTTCTCACTGCAAGGAGAAAGGAACTCAGATGGTGGATGGTGAGGTACCAAGAGGGAGAAACTTGATCCAAGTATAGTGTTTAGAGATGAGAACTTTAGTAAGTGATTAGTGTCGGCAAGAACATCAGCATGGAACCCCTAACACTGACTCCTGATGGCTTTATACAAAGAAGGAAAAACAAAACAAAACAAGAGAACACACACCTGTATGCCCTCTGTCACTTGTCCTGTCCTGTGCTGCCTTGAGACTGCCAGTTTGACGACATTGCTGGATCCCAGGCTATCAACGGATGAGAACTGGGAAACTCTTCATAATGAAATTGCGACAATTAGTACTTCTCTAAGACTACTGCATTCTATTATTGTGGGGATCACATGTGTGAGAAAGCACTTTTGTGCAAGTCAACTTTGGAAGTGAGTTCTCTCCTTCCACTATCTTGAGCCCAGGGATTACACTCAGGCCATCATGCTTGGTGGCCAGCTTCTTCATCTGCTGAGCCACCCTACCAATGCAGCATGTCTTTTCATCAAGACTTTATTGTGAACTTAAGAACTTACAAAGAAAAAGAATCACACAGCAAGATCACCACACCAAAGTCTGTATATCACAATGAACGTCTATACAGTAGAAGACATGGAGCTTCACTTTGGGATTTCATGCCTTTCACTATCAATTATATTTTCATTCACTTATAAAGGATTTCTTTATACTAGTGAAAAGGAGACTTCCGGGCTTGGTCATGGAACTTCCTCGAATGTAAAAACAGGTGAATGGAATGTCCAGTCAAGAGCTCTCTCTACACTTGCAGACTGTCCCCCTCTTCAAAGTCTATTTCCCACATAAGGTAGGTGTCACTGGAAAGTACCACCCCTCCAGCTGGAGTCCTCAGATGAGAACTATTGTTCAAATCTTAATCTCTGGGTTGCTTCTAGGACAACCCAATAAACAAGATGGGCCACATCTTAAATCTCTGTAGACACTTCTCCTCAGAGAAGTCTAGTACAATAACCAAAACCTAAAACCAAAACAACAAAAACAAACAACTAGCTCTTCCTAGAACTAAAATAAATGTCCTAGATGCTTACTCCCCACTCCCAAACCCCAAATATCACCTAAGCTTGAACAACAAGAATGATCTCACGATCCTACAAACCCTGCAGGGCCTTTTGTGAGTGGCCTTTCTCCCAGTATTAAGGATGTGATCAGTAAGCCTCATTGTTGAATAGTGATTTTCAATGGCTCTATCCTCAGAATTTCTTTAGATTTCATTTAAGCTATTTATGACAATTTTCTTCTCTTTTTCATGGGCACATGATAGGACTACATTCCCATAATCCTTTGCAGGTGAGCATCACCACATAACTGGACTGTTTTCCCTGGGTCATCAATGGAAATCTTAGCTTTGCTTGTTTGTCTGTCTTTTACTTTTCTGAGACTTTCACAAAAGCTACAAAAAAACAACAGTCCTACCACCAGAATGAGAAAAATCTATGTAATTTGCAAATTCATGAGATTTCTTTAGCAAATCAGAGAGCCAAGGTTACAAGCTAATTAAATTAGAATGGAAGAAAGCTTTTCTAAGAAAACACTAGGTCCTTGACTGTTTAGCTTTGGGAAAAGTACTGGAAAAGAGAGGGAGAGAGAAGAGGGAGGGAGAGAAAGTGGGAGAGAAAATTTAGAGTAGGCAAGAAGAAATCAGGCAATACAAAATATTTGTTTATTTTTGTTTTATGTGTATGAGTGCCCACATGAACATATGTGCATGCAGTGCTCACAGAAGACAGAAGAGGGAGTCAATTCCCCTGGAACTGGAGTTACAAATAGTTGTGAGCTGGGAATTGAACTCAGGTCCTCTGCAAGGAGAGTCAGTGCTCTTAACCACCGAACCACCTCTCCAGTCTCTGAAGTGTTTATATTAACTTTATTCATGCTTGTAAGTGAGCTTAAGTGCCCATTAACAAAATGGATAGTTTGTTTCCAGTAAAAGGCAATTGATACATGCAAGAACATTAATTAATTCTACAAACATTATGCCAGGTTTAAAAAAAAGCCAGATTCAGACAGCTAAATATTGTCTGATTTCACTTATACAGTACTAACAAAACACTAGGCAACAGGGCAGTAATCAGATTAGTCATTCCCAGGGGCAAGAATGAGAGATTAATTTTAGATAGAGTATGAGAGAACGGGGGGGGGGGGGGGGGTGTGGAAACATTCCAGACCTTGAATATGATGACTCTTCCACCATTGGTCAGTTCTCTCAGAACTGTGCCTCTTAATGGACATCTCCATAACATATGCATTGAAACCTGTCTTACACGATGATCAGGAACTGCCTCCACACTTCCCTTTTCCCATGATTATCACTCAGACAGGATGACAGTCTAGCTTCAGCTGTGCAGATGACAGGCCCAGGCTGATGCTAGAAGGTGTTCAGTCTTGTAGGAGCAGAAGTCGAGGATATGTATTCACTAATGTTTATAACAATATAACAATTTAGCAATATTATGCCTATTGTATCTAATACTAGAATGCCTGGGGCTTACTTTTTAAGAAGTACCTGAACACCTGGATGGACTGCATGGAGCACAGTCATTTAGCTCTGGACTCTTCGTGACGGTTTCAGGATGAGAAATAACTTTGTCCTTTAACTACTGTATCATTGTCTCCCCGCTATAGAAGCCAAGGCTTCTCTTACTGTCTGCAAATCTCCTCTGCAAGTGCTGCCTCCCTATGTGGGGCTAGGGCTTTAGCCTCGGGAAAGGTGGAACCAGATCCTCTTAAATAAAGTGCAGCCTCAAGATGTATGGGAAAGGCAAACAGGTAGAGAGGCACTTCCAACGTGCCCTTGTTTTAGAAGACAGGAGGTGAGAGCAACCATTATGTGTGAGCAGGTACCTTACCGATACTGAAAAGCAAAGTCATTTAAACAGCCTGCAAGGGATTTCATTGGCCAGTACCATAGCAACAGTCAGAGAGGAGGCTCTTGGGACTCCCATTTTCAGGACAAACTGAGGATGGGCAGCTATCTTTTTCCTTTTCTTTCTTTTGTTTTTGTAAGGCAGGGCTTCACTATGTAGCCCTAATTATCCTGGAACTCACTCTGTAGACCAGCTGGCCTTGAACTCATAGAGATCCACCTGCCTCTGCCTGCTGGATTAAAGGAATGAGTCATCATACGTAACTGTCTTCTATTGAGGGTGCCTAGGACTCATAATCTACCAGTCCAATTCTGTCCATTCCTGCTCATTAACTTCATCCCATATCTGTCTCCTCCTCTAAAATTGAAGATAATGATGGTGCCCACCTGTATTTTAGGGTTTGTCAAGGTTTCATTAAAAGAGCTAAAGCTAGGTGTGGGTCATTGAAAGAGCTTGATAAATGTTAGCTATTGACTGATTCAGCTGGGAACACTTTGTAATGAGATGATCCTTTCTTTGGTCTCCAGATGGTCCCCTCAATGCCCAAAGGTTGGAGGTCTCAGACAGAACCTGACTGGTGTAACTCGATTCTCATGCAGCAATTTGAGTGCAGAAGCCAATGCTATACTTTAAATGTAAACCTGACTGGAGGACATGAGAGGGATATTAAATTATACCTAGAGATAGGCTGGCTCAGGCCCAGACTCATGCCTCATTGCATCCAAGAATTCTTCAGGCTGAGCCTAAGTACTTGTATACAGTGCCTTCCTGTTTGCAAAGCATTGTCACATCCATCATGTGACATTAGCCTCACGGTGTCCAGTGAGGTAGAAGGGATTATTGTATCTGTAGCACAGATGAGGCAAGGGGCTTAGAGGTTAAGTGGCTCACCCAAGGTCACGGGGTTAATGAGAGGAGAAGGTGGGACTCAGAGCCGCATCTGGCTCCAAGTCCATTTCTTTTTCTCAGATACTTTCTTGTCCCTTCAGGCTGGCCTCCTCTGACCCAGAGCACACACCTCCACAGCACAGTCACTCTGAACATCATGACTCGTAACCAAGCAAGAGACAAGAATAGTGAATGTAACATCAGGGTGAACCATATTAAATTGCTGATATTTCAGTTACACAAATGGCAATTCCATCTACTGCAACCTACTAGCTAACACCTCCTTGGATACTTAGCAGGGATTAGGCACCAAGCCAAGCATTTTAAATTGTATTGGCTTACGCAATCACAACAGCCCTTGTCTCTATGTTAGGAATGAGGAAGCCAAAGCCAGGGTTGCAAAGCTAAGTGACTGGAGCAGGATTTAAATCCAGGCATAAAGGTACAAGCACTTATTAATTGCGTTACCTTGCCAATTCATTCCCCAGCAAGAAGACGTGAACTTCTGATGACAGAAAACCACAGTTTATTTAACCATCAAGAACTGCCTGTAGCACCCGGTACTCACTCATTTGATCAATTTAGGGCTTTCTTATGTATTGCTTTCTGGAAGACAATCCTGTATAGGTCTCAAACGTTTGTACAGGTCTTGAGCAAACACTGACTTTCTTTGGTCTGAATCTACCTTTTCAAAAATACCTGTATATTCAACACCTTTAGAAGATAGAGATGGTGTCCCTTGCCAGAGCAAGGGACAGGTAGACTATGGGCATGGAATCAGAGTCCCTAAGCTCAGAGCCTGTCTCCTGTACCTCACTAAGTGTGTGGGTATCATCTGGTTAGTTTGGGATCCAACTATGGAGACCAGGTCTTGGGGGATCGTTATAAAGATGCTAACTTAATACTGCCACTTCTGCTGGGTGCTAACCCACCTTATCTGACCTAAGGGTCTCCTATCTTCTTTTAGTATGAAACTGTGCTAGACTAATTTGTTAGCTTGCAAATAGGAGAACATTTCAGACCCAAAGTTCTCAGCAGTACAATGTAAGTACTGGCCCACGACTAAAACAAACATTTGCCCATTATGAGCATTCCTATTAGCAATGTGCTGCATGCCAACCATCCTCACAGTATCCCCGGTGGAGCTCTGACTGCCACTTACAGAGAGCAATGGAAGAGAATAACCAGGAGAGCGAGTCTGGTCTCCCCGGCCTGGCCATTGCGCTGGGAGACAGCCACATTTGACACCAGGGTTTATTAAAACCTACTGTGTCTCTGACTTCAATTTCTAAATTTCCCAGGTGCACTTGTAAAAGAGATGATCTACTCAACTATTAAAAACTGTTTTCTGAGTGCCTGCCTTGTACCTAGCCCCTAGGATTCAGGAGAGAAAGACAAACAGGACTGAGAGAGTTCATCAACAGAAGGAAAGACAGTCAACACAGAAGCGACAATCTAGGTGAATAAGAGGATACCAAAGAGGAAGAAAAACAACAACAACAAAGATCCTTTGCCGAGACTAAAGACCAAAGTGTGCTGATGAAATGTCCTGGTGGTCAGAAGTCAGACTCCAGAGTGATAAGAAGAGGCATTGCTGTAGTCGGGCCAACAGGCAGAGAGATGAGATCAGCATGCTTGAGGAGCAGCAAGGGGTGATGGAGATGGGGAAGCCAAGGTGAGAACGGAGTCTAAGTCACATGGCACTGACAAAGTGCCAAGGCTGATGCTGTCAGAACGACTTAGTAAGCTGTGCAGAACAAGAGCCCTCCCAGCAACAGTGCCAGGATCGCCGTGCTGCAGAGTGCGCTCAGCTCTGCACCACAGGGCACATGTGCGTTGTCTACAGGGCGAGCATTTGCCAACTATAACTTAAGAGTGGGCACCTAACAAAATTCTCCATGTAGAATTTTTGTGTGTTTTGGCAGCCTTCCTGTGACACACAGCTGAGTTAAGCCAGTGTGGGTTCCCACACAAATAAACCATTGAACAAAAGAAGTCATTTGTGATTATGGGGTTGACTCCCTTAAGAGATTCATGTCTTTGTGACTGGGGCTTCTTGATGCCATTTTCAGGATTGTTAACTTTTGTTTCTTTTCTCTTTTCAAGACTGGGGCTTGAACCCGGGACCTTGTACGTGCTAGGCAATTGCTTCATCACTGAGCTATGTCAACCCCCTCACAATCTCTTTAGAGGTAGCTAACTGAAATGTTGAGGAAGAAAGGAAGAGGAGGAAGAGGAGGAAGAGGAGAAATGAGAGCAAGAGGAGGAAGAGGAGGAAGAGGAGGACGAGAGAAGGAGAGAAACAAAAGGAAAGAGACCCCAAAACAAAGACACAGGTGGTCCCTTTAGACAGACACTTCTAACACACAAACTCAGGGGCGCAACCCAGTGGAGAAGAGCACAGTGAAGCCACGGAGAAAGAAGCAGGACTCACTAAAGAGCGGCCGTTAAAAAGATGTAAGGACCCAGAGCTTGAATCAAATGTGAGATAGAAATGGATTCCGTATTTCATATGCATTTATCAGAACAGTGTAAAAATTAGCTGTGTGCAAAACATCAAGAAGCCAAGTGTCAGAAATGTCAACAGCACTTCATAAATGTTGACAGGTAAAGCAGGGGCTCTTAGAGAGTTGCTTAACCACACTCTTGAAGGGTTTCTCCTTATTTCAAACTGGAATGCAAATTATGAGAGGGAAAAAGAATGACACGTTTTTCACAGTCAGCAACACCAAGGTATCGGTCATCTGTAGGTAGAAGCAGGACTCCTGGCTGGGCGACTCATTTGGGACCATATTTATTAAATAAAGACTGTCCGATTAGCCCTTGGCTGTCTCTTAAATCATAGCCTCCCTGCTATAGGCAGCGCTTTTAATAAGTTCTCCTGTCCAGATTCCTCTAATGATATGCTTTTTACTACATAAAAAGGGGCTTGTGAAACCTAATTCCTCTGACAGAAGCAAGCCCGGGTCTCTGAAGCAGCGGAGATTTCAGATTTCCACCAGGTTCGCTTGCACCTGCCCTTGTGAGGCATGAGGTTTTGTGTGCAGAAGCCTCCAGGGGTTGAAATTTAGCCCTGTCCATGTAGCAGGAGGTCAGCTGAAGTCACTGGGTCCCAAGACACTGGACTTCAATCTCCAATCAAAAACAAAACATCAAAACACTTCTATTCATGGGGACGTGCTCAGCGGGGCACTGGCATTACAAATGTAAGGCAGCTAGGCTCAGAGAAGGGGTCTGCTTAGACAGTCAATTGTTATTGGAGATCTGGCCACCTCCAGATCTGTGTCAGCCAGGCTCCCATACACTGAGAGAAAGCCAGCCTCTTCGAGGCTGGGCCCTGGCTGCCACCTGATACCTGAATGAAGAGCAGAGCCAGCAAAATCCAATCTCATTTTGGGTTGTCTGTCTCTGTGAGAAACAGTTTTGACTTTCTTAAAAATCGTTGTGAAAGAAAATTAATTTTTGGTTGGTTTTCAAAGATGAGTGTTGCATACCCACTATTCAGACTGTCAGTCTTGAGGGAGGGCATGCCAGCCCAATTATCAGTGTCTTGCTTACTTCCGCACCTGGGGCTAGTGTCCCAATTCTATTATCATCTGGTATAAGGATGATAATTTCAGTAACAGTCAGTGTCAAGTGAGCACTTGCCAAGGGCCAAGCACTGAGTTACTGCAGTTGTATAACAAACAGGGGAACACTGATACCCACTTTCTACAAGGGGACACAGGCTCAGAAGTCCAAAGGGCTTGCTAGAGTACATGGGTAGTACATGGATAGGACTTAGATTTGAAGCCAAGTTTTTAACTGTCCCGTTTCAGACTCCATGCTTGGCCCAACCCTTCTACTGCTAGGAACCTATGGGGCAAGGATTGTGCAGGGTGAGATAAGGCAGGATTCAAGTGACTTAACACCAAAAAGTGGGCATCTAGATCAGGAAGATCCATCAACACAAACAGAGGTACCCCTAAATCTTCCGAAGGAAAGAGGGTCTGAGAGGCTTTCAAGATGAAGAGACCAATTTTACTATGGAAGAGGCATCAAAGAAGGAAGGAGAAAGAGCAGGAGAAAGAGAGATTCTGGTAGCAAATTTAGATTACAGAAAATAAAAAGAAATAAAATTATATTTATTTCTATTATCCCAAATCAACCATACTTCCTTTTCATCAAAGTAACTGTTGAAGCACAATTTATAGCCAACAAAATGCACACATTCTAAGTTTAGGTTTGTTGAATATTGACAAATGAAATCTCTAGTCACCTTGCCCGCTGAGGTACAGAGCATTTCTGCTAGTCCAGAAAATTCCCCAGCTCCCACTGCAGAGAGACATCCACTGGTTTGCTTTCTGCTTCCTTAATTTTATGTGTTGTAGATTTTCATCTAAATGGAATTATACTACACATATTCTTTTGTAGAAGAGGTTTAGTTACTCAGCATTATTATCTTCTTTTTTTTTTTTTTTAACTGAGTATCGAACCCAGGGCCTTGCGCTTGCTAGGCAAGTGCTCTACTACTGAGCTAAATCCCCAGCCTTTATCTTCTTAAGATCTAATCTTCACATGGGTGGTGATGATGAGATAGATAAATAGATAGATAGATAGATAGATAGATAGCCCAAACTCTTATTCACAGAGTAATATTCTATTGTATGTATGCATATATATGATATGCATGTATATATATATACATATACACATATGCCATACATATGTATGTATATACACACATATACACATACATTCATACATACATACATATTTACCACCATTTATCATCACCAGTCGGTATACATCTGGGTTATTGCCATTATGAAGAAGGCTCTTCTGCATGGACATGTATTCTGATTTTTCTTGAGCATGGAATTACTGAGCATATAATAAGAGTATATTTAAATTAAACTTTACAAGAAACTTCCAAAGTAGATATACAGTTTCACACTCTGACAATGATGTGTGACTGTCCCAACTACTTTGAATACTTACTCAGACTTGGTGCTCTTATTCTTTTTAATACTAGTCTTGTGTATGTGTGTGGGGAGTGTCCTAGCATCCCATTATATTTTTATTTATATTTCTACGTATCATGGTATGCATAAGTGCCCACATGAGTCTTTTCTTGCATGCACCCATGGAGGTCAGAGAGCATCAGGTTCCTGGAACTGGGGTTGCAGGAAGTCATGAGTCACTTGATGTGGATGCTAGGAACCAGGTCCACAGCAAGAATAGTAAGCACTCTTTTTTAAAAAACATTGTTTATTTATTTTTATTTTATGTGCATTGGTGTTGTGCCTGCATCTATGTTTGTGTGAGGGTGTCAGGTCTTGGAGTTACAGACAGTTGTGAGCTGCCATGTGGGTGCTGTGAATTTAACCCAGGTCCTCTGGGAGAACAGCCAGTGCTCTTAACCACTGAGCTATCTCTCCAGCTCCACAATAAGTACTCTAAATTGCTAAGCCATCTCTTCAGGCCCCTGTGATTTTATTTTGTATTCTCCTGATGACTGAGTGAAGATCTTTTGATGTAATTATTGGTTGTTCATATGGCTCCTCTTTGGTGAAGTGACTAAGTCCTTTGCTCATTATCATAACCTGTCATTCTATGTATAATCAGATCAATGCATCATATGTGGATCTCAGTTACTCTCTGTGCTACTGCAGAAGGATAACAGGAGAGAATAACACCAACTAATAGCAAAAGGCATTCCTGAGAAAAAGTCCTCGTCACCCACTTATGAATATAAATCAGAATCAACCCCTGTACTTATCACCTGCTGGTTCTCTGTTGAGTTGCCTTTCTTTCTAAGCTAGGTTACGGGAAGGCTCTTCATGCCTCTGGACAAGGGCCATTTCCGGAGCGCTGCATCTCAGCCCTTGGTGTCTTCTCTGTTGCTTTCCTTTCTCATTTTCCTCAGTTTCTGTTAGAGAGCTGCTGTCGGTTTTTAGGAAGTCTAAGCCACCTTGTCTTCCCTCGCTAAGTCACAGCTTCTCAATTAAACCAAGGTCGCAGGGAACTAAACGGATTCCAAACACCACAGCAACAGTAAAAGGCTTCTGAATGGTGTCCATCGTTAGTTCCAAGTCAAATAAGTAAAGGATCTGAGGTGCTTATGGACGAGCTCTCCTGTGCTGCAGGGCAGACTCTACAGCCTTGGTTCTGAATGCATACATGTGCATTTTGCACCGCACATGCTGTCAAGCCATGCAGCGTCAACCAACCATGCCCCAAATACCTCGGCCTGGATTAGAGACTACCTTTCATTGAGTTGCAAGGGATACATCCAAATTCTACTGCTCTTATAGCCATGTATTGGTAAGCCAAGCATGATGGTGCATGCCTGTAGTCCCAGCACTTGGGAGCTGCAGCCACGATGACTGGGAGTTCAAGCCCAGCCTTGGCTACATAGTGAAGCTGAAGCCAGATTGGGCTACACAAGGCCTCGTTTCAAATTATGAGCAATAATGATGATAATAGTTTATTCAATAGTGGTTTAATTGTGGGTAACAAAGACAACATTTTCCTGCCATTGTCCCACAGTATATACATACTAAATTATATATTTAGGGACAGCATTATGCTAAAATGTTTGATTTAGAAACTGGTATTTGAGTTACTGACTTGAGTCTCCTAAAACTTACTAAATGAAATTTGGCTTGGTACGAAGTTCTAAACCTGCCATTTTATACTACGTATTTACGTAAAGTAGTGTCCTTCAGCACTGACCATGATAAAAATAAAAGTTTAGACACTGAAAGTGCTATGTCCTGCAGTATCAAGTACTCAGCTGACTTAAGTTTTCTGTAAAAATAAACACACATTTATGCCATTGATATGTAAATTTGCCTCTTGCTTTTAACGTTAAAATGGTATGTATACCAAACAAGTGTTTTGAAATAAATTTCTTATTTACTGTCAGTAAACATTTGATTTGTGTAGTTATTGTAGAGACCTATATACCTGGATTGGCATAAAAATTTCTCAGGTGATAAGGATTCCAAAGTGGACAATGTTCAAAAAGCTTTGACCTAAAAGACTTGCTCAAGAATCCAGGCTCTGCTTTCAGGAATGGCAGCTCAGACGGCTGGCAGGCTTCTACAGTAGGGCTGCATCAAGAGCAGCAACCAGCCCATCCTGTCTCCTGTCTGGCCTCAGCCTCCCAATCAATCAAGGGGGTTTATCGGGATTCTCGGATATACTCATATTTCCTCACCTGCAGTGACGACTCTATGATCTAACTTTGACAGATAATGCCTTGTCCCCCCTCTGCCCCAGAACACACCTTCCTTATACACTGGCTTTTGTGAGGGCATGGCACGTCTTCCATTCTGTTAGCTTGATATATATTATTTCAACCAATAATGGGGAATGTCTGCACCGGTCCTCTTAGGTGAGTGGTCCTCTGTGCTTAGGGTAAGCAACTTGCTCTACTTAGTGTTGATATACAGAGGGAAACTCCAGGATGCATCACGCCACAATGGGCTTCATTTGGGCGTCTAGAAAACACAGCCTTCAATTGTAAGCCCATGAAATGCTATACCATAATTACAGTTTCTAGGCACCTCTAATGACCCATTAAGATGGATTTGTGGAGCAGGTAGACTATACAGCCAGAAGCAGGTGAGACTGAAGGCTCTGGGCTCTCTCTCCAAGAGGCAGAGACCCACTAGAAATAATCTACCATAGAGAGAAATCATAGAAGAAGGTGAGATCTTATCACAGAGTGCCATCACCACAGAGAATATCACTCCTGAAATGTTTGCCTTTCCTGGACTAGAAAGCAAATCATTGTGAGAATAGAGAATACCATGTACTTGGCTAAATCATAGCAAACAATCTGGTATTATCTTGTAAGTGGTTGTTTACATATTACCTTGGTCCTGGCAACATTTATCCTAAAGAATACAACTGAATGCACCAGGAAATAGGTATAAGAGTACTGTCTATGCCCTCAAAGCGGGGCTAGAGAGATGCCTCAGTGGTTAAGAACACTTATTCCTCTTGCAGAGGACCCGAGTTTGACTCCCAGCACCCACATGGTAGCTCACAACCATCTGTAGCCCCAGTTTCAGAAGACCTTCTTCTGACTTTCAAGAGCATGATGGACATACACACATGCAACAAAACATGTATATACATGCAATAAATCAATTTAAGAAGAGAATAACGTCCTCAAAGTGGAAATAACTGGAATGTTCATTTTCAGGAATCTAAATACATTGTGGTACCAGCCCATGATGGGGGCTTTGGGCTTAAGTTACCCACAGTGATTAACATCAGTATGGAAGGATTTAGGAATGTAATCTTGAGATGGTGTAGAGCATGTCTCCAACCCCAGCACTGGAGAAGCAAACGCAGGAGGACTGCATGTTCAAGAGAGCCTGGGCTACACAGAGAGACCCTGACTATAGTGAGGGGGGAACTAAGGGGCAGGGCAGCAGAAGGAATGGAGGAAGAGAAGAAGGCAGGGAGGCTGAGAGACACTGTGACTTTGAATCAAGTGGAGGGTGGGAAGACCAGGATCATAAAGGAAGATTATGAGGAGACCTACCAGGAAATAGTGGTCATTGTGGTTTTGTTTCATGGTGGCCCTCATTAGGTGACATCGAAGTCCTTTAGCCTAGCACTGTAAATGTGACCTTGTTTGGAAATGGGATATTTGAGAACTAAATCAAGGATCTGAGGCTGAGATCATCCTGGATTGAGCACTAGGTCTAATGACTGGTGAAAGGCAATGGAAGTAGTGGTTTGAGACATAGACACAAGGTGGTGACTGTGTGGAAATTGAGGCAGATGGTGGAGTAATGCTACCACCCGCCAAAGAATCCCAGGAGTGACTAATAGCAGGGAGAAGCAAGGAGGGAATCTCCCATAAGGCTTTGGGAGGAAGCTCAGTCTTGCTTACACCTTGATTCTGGACTTTCAGCCTCCAGAAGTACCAGAGAGAGAGAGAGAGAGATTGAGAATGGAATTGGGCTGTCTGTGTGTGGCAACCTCTCGTGGTAGCTGTAGGAAGTGAATGATCTGGAGCTTAGGCCAAATGAACCACTTGTTTGCTTGCTTGAGACAAGAGTTTCTCTATGTAGCCCTGGCTGTCCTGGGACTCACTGTGTAGACCAGGCTGGCCTCGAACTCACAGAGATCTGCCTGTCTCTGTCTCTCAAGTGCTAGGATTAAAGGTGTGTGCCACCATGCCTAGTTAAGTGATCCAATTTTGAGTGCTCATTTGATGTCAAATCTTACATATACTCTATGTATGTTCTATTACATTGTCATGGTGTGCATGTGGAATATCCCTCATGGACTCATGTGTTTACACACTTGGTCCCCAGCTGGTAGTGCTGTTTGAGGGGACTGTGAAACTTTTCGGACATGGGTCCTAGCTGACAGACATAGAGGCATAGGGCTGAGGCATATGGGTTACAGGCCAGCCCAGGACGCGGTCTACTCTCTGATCTGCAGAGATATGAGGAAGGAAGCCCTGTTGCAAGTGTCATCAGCCTAGACAAGCCAGATTCCACTGCCACACCTCCCTCACCATGGTGGACCAGACAGTGTGCTTTCAAACCAGTGCTTTCTTCCATCAGCTGGGCCTGTCAGGTATGTCGAAAACAACATAAAGAAAATATCAGAAAACATGATAAGAAAAAATTACAGCTTTAAAAACACCTTTAAAAGCAAGGTTTCCTAGGCCTATTTACAGTCCTGAACATGGAAGGATTTTATGGTGCTGAGTGGCTTCCGTGTCCAGCGGTCATGCCAAGCATGTTCTACAGAGTGTGATATTATTCCTCAAAGGAAACTTAGTTTTGCAGATAAGAAAACAGAGGGAAAGAGTATCAAAATGTTTGCCTGAGGTACCAGAGCAAATATGTGGGAAAGCAAGGGGTCAAATGAGCTTCAATAAGCAAAACCCAAACTTTCCCCCTCATAACAGAGACCTCAGGTCATATTTGGTTACCTCAACTTGTTAATCTCAAATGCCCAGGTCACCAACGGTAGCCCCTGCAGCATAGTAAGCTCATACCTGTTTACCTGGTATGATAACATAAACACTTAAGTTTGCCATTTTCAAATGAGTTACGCTCCAGTCTCCCAGTGCCCATGCTTCCATGACCATAAATCACCGTTGGTTACCGAAGGGCACAATTCATCCATCTCTCACCCTTTGATACCAACCACAGTGCTGGCCTACACTTAGTAGGAAGGAAGCTTCCTTGTCTGGAATGGCTAGATGAGAGGTAGGTGGGGTTCCTGCAGTTAATGAAGGGCATATTGGAGCAATCAAGTCCAAAGGAACCAACCCTGTGGGTCACCTGCAGGTCCCACACCCCAGGAGTCCTTTAGGTCCTAAGAGATTAGGCCTAGTTACCCTTTGGGGGGGTCTCCTCCTAAGGAACTAGGCCTAGTTACCCTTGGGGCGTCTCCTCTTCTTCCTTGTTCAGAAGGGTTTACAAAGGGGTGGGAGAGAAAGGCCAGACCATCTGATTCAACTTCGGGCTTGTCTTCCTTCTGGGGCTCAGCTTGAAGCCATGTTCCCTCCCCACCCCTTTTCTGCTGTGAGAAAAGACATTTGTCAGGCCCTGCGGCCAAGCCAGGATGCTGGGCTTGGGGGTGGGGCCACAGTCATCTCACTGCAGCAGGTGCTGGCTTCCTTCCTTCCCTCCCCCAGCCCCTTCAGCAGTCAGTGGCATGAAATTAATTGAGAACCAGAGGTCAGCTTCCAAAGCTGCGTCTCAGCTTCCCTGTCACCAGTTCTTGTGACATAAATCTAAAAGGAAGAAAGTGGCCTTGTATGGGGAACAGGTAGGTGCCTGAGAGGCAGCTTCCTGCAACCCCATGATGACATTTTGTACAAACCCACAGCATCAGGATGGCTTGTCTTAACCTAGTGATGGCTCTCTTCAGGTCCTACTTCACTTTATGGAACCTTCTGTTTATACACAGTGCCTGCTGAGTCCTCAGGTAAAGGCCAGGAGCATTACTTTTTGATAGACACAGACCAAAGGGCAGGGGGGTGGAAAGAGTGGTAGAGCCCTATTCAAATCTGGGCCCAGCTCCAGGCCATATACCACCTCACGATGCCAAGTCCCTCTCTAATGAGCCCAGGGGCATCCGAAGGGACCTCCATTTCCCCACTCTCCCACTTCCTCTTGAAAACAATGTGTTGTGAGCCTGGAAAACACACTCAGCAGATGGTTGGTTCGGGAATAAATCTAGGGCTGCCGGATCTTCTCTGCCACAAAAACCTAATATTCTCTTCTACTGCTACTACACACCCAGGGTGAGAAGTGAGTACCCCAGTGAAGAGAGCCCAGAACCATGAAGGGGCCCAGCAACCAGAGGGCCTGCCCTTCCCTGCATGGCCAGCTGGAGGATCCCCTTTCTCCCCTCAAAGGGAGTCAGCTGGAGAAAGACACTTGGAGGCTAGTCCAAGTCCTGCCCACAGTCCATGGTGTAAATGTGCCCGATGAGTCTCCTCCCTTCAACTCAGATCTGAGTCACTTGGTTGAAAAGAAACGCTCAGGGCTCATCTTTAGCTTCTCTGGCTATAGAGGCAGGGTAGCTAGGGAATGGAGTAACCAATCTAGGTCCCATTCTGAAAGTCTGTGTGTGTGTGTGTGTGTGTGTGTGTCTTCTTTGTAGAAAAACTTCGAATGTAGTATTTGAATCTACTTGCCAGCCAGTACTATCTTCTCACTGGGCCCAGTTTAAAGAGCTAGCTGTAATATACACAGAGTGGCTTTGTCCTAAGCTCTGGTCTCCAGGAGAACCAATCACTGTCTTTATCCTAGGTAAGCCAGAAATAAAGAAAACCCTAGAAGAAGCTCGGAGGCAAGACCAGCCTGTGGCCCAAGGGCTATACCCACACTAGGACAGCTGTAAATGCTGCCCAAGGCAAAATCAGAAACTGACTTAAAACATTACATGTTGGAGGTTTTGGTTTTGTAATTTAGTTGCATCATTCACCAATAGGAACTTTATGGAGGACAAGGTTGTATCGCATTGTCCGAAGGCTAGACACATCTGAAGGGCATGGCGGAATTCTCTTCTGTGACCTGTCTTTTCCTTTTCAGCAGGAGTGCGGCGTGACATCATCAGACCATCTCTATCCCCTTTGTTTGTTTCTGTGGCATGGAAGTGTCGTCCCCAAGACCACTCTGTACCAGGGAGTAGCAGGCTGACCCCAGGAAGGGATTTTACTCTCCTCTTGGGTAAGCCTGGGAGGGCCCCTGGGTCGTTCCAAATGAAACCCTGAAGCCCATCAATCATTTCCAGCCTGTAGGTGGGTCAGGGGTCCCTACAACAGTTTCTCTCATTCCATTCCCCTGCCTCAGGTCTCACCTGCTCTTTGTTCTCCAAACACCACACATAGGTATTAAAATGCATATCTTTAGTGTTTAAACCTTTCCACTGGCCCGAGAATGAAATTGTAGAGTCTGTCTTCCCTCTCTGGTTCCATCTTCATCATGATCACTATAGTCCGTTCCACCTCTGTATTATGCTTTCAGTAACTTCAGCTTTGGCCTGAAGCCTTCCAGAGCTGGCTCTCCTGTGTTTCTAGCCAAGAGCCTGCAGGGAGAGCAAGGAAAACGCCGGCTGCTGCCCCAGCTCTCAATCAGCAGACCTGAAGCAGGCCTCCTGGGTCCCTCCACAGTACAGAGCAGCTGTCCCAGCCCTGCCTCCTTCAGGGCTGAGGATGAGAGGGCTGAATTAGTGCCCAGGTCAAGCACAGTGAGCCGGAGGTCAGTGACTTGTGCTCTGCTGCCCCACACAAAGGGAGTTTCTCTGCCTAATCCCCAGGGCTGCAGGGTAAACATTTAGAAAGAGAAGCTCGTCCACAGAGGGCCAGCCTTTGTCTTCTTATCCCCACTAAGAGATGGTCCAATGGAGGACTGTCACAATGGGATGGAGAACAGGAAACAGCCACAGACCAATGCAGTGGCCCAAATGATGGAGGTGACCCGGCATTGTGGCAGGCTGAACCAACAGTCAGAATGAGGCGCCCCATGCAGGGAGCCCTTGTACATAGCATGTGAAGGCCTTAGTTCGGCTCTCAGGCAGAGCTGGGAATTGTGCCCAGAACAATTTCCATGCCTTTATTTCTAAAAGCAAATATCCCCCAGGCTCCAGAGGACAGAGAGGGCTCTGTGCCTATGCCCCAGTTCTTTCCCAGCCCCCTCTCTCAAGCTCACCTCTCTCTCTCTCTCTCTGTTTCCCAAACAAGCTGCAGGGCCCTTCACTCCACGTGGGCCTCCAACTCTTGTCATTCCAGAGTGCATCTCAGAGCGTCCAGATCTGCTTCTATCTTTTAAGCTCTCTCTGGGTAGGAGACCATTACAATCTCTTCAGAAACATAAGGAGTGCTGTTTGGGAGGCTGAGGCACCGTAGTCCCAACTCTTAAAAACCAAAGGAGAGTGGTGGAGAGATGGCTCCATGGTTAAGAGCATTGGCTGCTTTTGCAGAAGATCTGGGTTCAGGTCCCAGAACTCATGTGGTGGCTCACATTGTTTGTAACTCCAGTTCTAGGGGATTAGACACTCTCTTCCAGTCTCCTCGGGCATCTGACATACACATGGTACACATACATACATGTAGGAAAAAATATTCATACATATAAAAATAAAAATAAATAAATCTTTTTAAGGGGGTTGGATTTCTGAAACAGAATTTCTTTGTGTAGCTCTGGCTGTCCTGGAACTCACTTTGTAGACCAGGCTGGCCTCAAACTCACAGAGATCTGCCTGGCTCTGCCTTCTCCCGAGTCCCGAGTGCTGGGATTAAAGGTGTGTGCCACCATTGCCAGGTACAAGCTCTGATTTTTAACAGCCTGGCCTTGACTCACTGGCAAGAAACAGGAGTGCTGAGGAGCCCACCACTCACACCTCCCTTTGGACCTCCAGGTAGCAAAGGTCCTAGCTGGAAAGAAGCAAGCTTGAATCTAAGATAATTTATGTTAGAAGTGTTTAGCAAAACCTCACAACATCCTTAGGCTACTTTGTTGCTGTCGTGTGAAATCTGATTTTGTGTAGCTGAAGATCTGTTTGTTGTCTGGTCTTTTTGTTTGTTTTGCTTTGCCTTAAAACTTTTTTTTTCCCTTGAGACAAGGTCTCATGGAGCCCAGGCTAGCCTAGAACTTCTTAAGGATCTGAGGCTGGCCTTGAACTTCTAAGCCTCGGGTCACTCCAGACTCCAGACCACCACTGCAAGGGAAAGCCACTGACTGTGGCAGGTGTACTCACTAGTCCTAAACATCAGGAGGGAGAGGACCCTTGACTCCCCCCCAACAACGCGGGGGTCTCAGGCCGCCAGGCCCCAGCTTCTGTTTGTTTAAGACAGGATCTCACTGTATAGCCCAGGGTAGTTTCCAACTCACGACCCCCATCCCCACTGTGCTGTTTCCTGATATGTATACCTGGCCTTCTAATTTAATAAAGCAAGGACACCAAAGGGATAGCATCTGTGGACCATCCGACAGCCTGGAGACCTGTGCAGAGAACAAAAGCCTCCAGAGCTCCTGCACCAGACTATCTCCACTCCAGAACCCACACTTCTCAGCTCTCTGTAACAATCCATCGGTCCTTCCATCCACTCAGTGTCCATTTGTACCACGTGAACTATTTGACCACCAAAACAGCCCTTCAATTTACTTTGGCATAATTACCAAATTACCTTGTAGGCAATGTCAATATCTCTTCAGTGACAATTCAGTGTCATCTCTACACAACCAGGTCAACTTGTAGCCTTTTGAGACCTTAGCAAGTGATGTAAGCAAGGTATACATTGTCTAGTGTCCTGTCGCTCCAGACTCCAGACCACCACTGCCAGGGATAGGCATTGACTGGTGTGGGTGTACTCACCAGTTCTCAACATCAGGAGCACAGAAAACACCCAATAATCCCTCTCGTGGACTGGGAAGTGAGAATGGAGAACTAGGTGCTAGGTGAAGTGAAGCTTTTGAGGGACATGTCACATCTGCAAGACGAAGTTACCATCATGTGCTAACAACCAATGTAATAAATAAGGCAAAAATAAACACCAAGTGTAGAGAAAGGGATGACCCCGAAAGATCAACATCAAAATGACTTTCCTCATGAGGTCAGTTGCCTTCTAAACACACCTCAGGCTGGTAATTCCTCGCCTCCTCTGGAAGGGCAATGAGGCCCACTCAGAGTTTCCTGAGCTCCCACTTTGGGCCTTGCACTAGACACCCATGGGATTCCTGCCACACCAGGTGACTACTACAAGGCCAGAAAGGACAATGGAGAAACCGCCACCTGTTTTTCTCTTACCTCCACAGTCTCTTGAAGTACCTAGCAGCCTCATGGCACTCTCCCTTCACAACTATTTAGAGGTGCTAGGCTCCCTCCCCCAAGCACTGGAGAGCAGAGGGCACTTCCAGTGCCTTCCTTGGGCTTCCCTAGGCTGCCTCCCTTAGGAAATGAATGACTTGTTAGGGTTCCATCCATCTTTTCACTGGTTTGTCGCCTGCCCCCTCTCCCTGCCGGTGACCCTAACTGTAATGTCTCTGTCTCAGCTAAGTGGTCCCTAATTGCCACAACGAAAGACCTGGGAGGCACCTGGCTGCCAGCACGCTCACCTGCAGCGCTTTAGGATCTGGGTGGGCGGTGGACAGCTGAGCAGCCCCCACCCAGATGAAGGAGAGGCAGGAGGCCCAGCTTCCCACCTGTCAATCACTGCCCAGCAGCTGCGATCTCTGTACCCACTGCGCACTGCTCCTCCAAGAGAGATAAACATCATCGGGAAATCCAATCCAGCGCGGCTTCAAAGATAAACAGATGTGCGGGGCGCCAAGGCTCAGGAGATAACGCCCCCACCCCGCCCCACGAGCCGGCCCAGCCCTGCACCTGCCCCAGGCGGCAAGGATGAGCCTCTTGGGAGGCAGGCTGCATCCCTCGCAGAAAGGGTCTCAAACTCGACGGGTGGAGCTGGGGTTAGAGTAGAAAGAAGCTGGGTTTGTAACAAGCTCAGTAGACTGCACCGGGCCTTTGACATGACTTACCAAGATTGGGATCCCGACAGCACGGTTGGCCGGGTTCATCCCACTGTCAGGGCCACTCAGAACTCCCTCTCTGGCAATAGCATCTGGGCTGGTGTTGAGACCTACCGCTTGCCTCTAATTGGGCTAGAGAAAATGGGTTCAGGGTGACAAACGCTATTCATGACACTGGAAAGTGAAACCATTTTGGGAGAGGGAGGCAGATAACAGAAAGTGTGGGCATGAGCAGTAGTATATGGGAAGGATTCTTCCCTGCTCAAAATACCCCACACCCCCACACCCCCCGCCAACACATTCATTTATTCCCCTGACATTGAGAAATACTTCCTCACGAAGTGAAAAGGGCCCTTGGTGAAGTTTGTGGAATCCCTAACTCTCCCTGGAGCCTGAACACCCCTTCCTTGATGAGACCATTGTGTTTTCCCTAGCCCCACTGAGCTGAATGGACTTTGGCTTAAGTATGAAGAGTCGATAGGTCTCTGGGGCTGTGCCTTCGGTGCAGTCAGATTCCTGTCCGTCCGGAGGCCGGAAGTCTCCTTGCATGAGGCAGAGTGGAAAGAAGGGCCAGGCTCTACTCTGGAAATGCTGACCACTAGGCAACACTTGGGGCACAGCAGCTGAATCTCCATCTGTTCTCTCTCTCTCTCTCTCTCTCTCTCTCTCTCTCTCTCTCTCTCTCTCTCTCTTTCTCTCTCCCTCCCTCCCCCCCCCCCTGCTCCCTCTCCCTCTCTCTCTCACGGCTTTCTTCTCTGCACCGGAGTTCTGAGGTTCCCACATCGCTTTCCATAGGACCAAGACGTCAGGAGTCCCACGTGAGTCTCTGGTGCATTGGAGACTATGGCAGCAAGCCCCAGGATTCCTGCTGGTGAGGTTAGAAGATGCCTGATCCTAAACAGCATTTACCCCTGGATCTACTAATGACTCTAGACCAGGTCTCTGTCTGCTAAGTGGCCCAGCAGGGAACATGCTGGCCTGCTCTCCTCTCTGGGAGGTTTGCAGGAGGAGCGCGACACCTGTTGCGCTCCCCAATTGAAAGTTTACCGACTACCCTTTCTTGCAGAAGTGTGATCCCACTTTGTTTCGGTGTGGCGGGAGCTAGCCCTTTCGGTGCGATTGTGATCATTACATTAACTCGGCTTTTGTGGACCTGACAAGATCCCTCGGGACGCGCTTTCCCATTGCACCAGCTTGAGTCGCGCCGCGGTCTTTGCCTGGCCCGAGATGTGGGCCATTAAGTCATTGCACCCTCTGGCTGGTTCTCAACTCGAGGCCTTGGCACAAGCCATTGAACTAGCGCAGCCCCCAACCCCTGCGATCTCAGGCCCTGTGTGTCTCCGCCCTCTTCCAGCCAAAGTGAAAAAATGCGTGCGGACCCTTTCCCTCCACTCGGAGGACACAGGACTGGGAATAAAGTGCTATTGAGGCCCGAAGAGGCCGCCTCTGTCTGCAGAGCTTTGTGCGGTGTTTTCGGAGACATTTGCATCTGTTTGAGCTTGGGTAAACCTCGCTGAAAGCTCTGTGGGCCGCGGAAACCCAGAAGATTGTTCAGTATCTCCCTCCCCCTCCGGACGCTGGCCGATCTGTGCCGCGCGCCACCGGCGCTGAGCGAAGCCTGCCAAACCCGTCCGGTTCAAAGATTGGGTGCCCTCGCTCTCGGCCCACTTTTAAACAATTGCCTTTAACAATGCAATTTTAAGCAGAAAATCGTCTAACTAGATTAAACCCACATGGCATGAAAGAGGGAGGGGGAGTTGGAGGAGTCCGCGTCGACGAAGGAGTGCGGTGCCTAACAGGATAGAAAGTGTGAAATGCATGCAGAGGTGGAGGGACCGGCAGGTGCCAGGCCTCCGGCCAGCCGGACCAAGCTACCCAGCTCGCCTCGATCTAGTCCCAAGGGCCAGACGCAGCTCCCTAGCGAGAAGGCATGTGGGGCTGGGAGCCCATCCTAGCCACTCTCGGGGTGATGTGGTCGGCTCACTAGAGCTGCAGACCCAGCTCTCCTGGTGCTGCCGCATCCTGCCCACCCCAAATGGGGAGGGCACAGGGGAAGGCCAGTGAAGACGAACAACCTCTCCACTCGCGAGACTGAGCAAACGAGCTCTTTTAATGGGATCGAAATCAAAGTCAGGCCTTAGAAAGCTCCATTGCTATGGTAGCAAAGTTCCCCTGAAAGCGACAAAGCCCGGAGTCGTCCCCACCCCTTCCCAGGCACTGCCCTCGATCCCTCTCCCTACCCCCACTCCCACCCCGCGCTGCCTGGAGCCACGCTCGGGGCGCGCTTGGACGGGTTAATCACTGCAAAAACAAAGACTTGAAAGGCTCTCCAATTGGAGAGCCCTCCACTGCCTCTCTCAGGCCAGGGGGAGGGGAGGGTTGTGCTGGTGGAGTTTCCTCAGCCAGCTCGAGAAGGCTCCGAGGCCCTCAGTCGGGTGGGAGCCCCATCCCACCATCCCCAGGCGACGCCGCCCACACAATCTGGCACCTCCCGAAGGACTGCTGGAGGTCGGCAGAGGGGGATCAGGCTGTCTCCTATCCAACCCCACCCACAGCCACAACCCCACAAAACAGAAACACAAAGCCCCAGGATTTTTCTTGGGGGCCTTAGAGAAGTATTTTGAAACTTGGAAGAAAATTTCTGGCTGTACAAACTTAAAAAAAAAACCCTGCATAATTCAAATTGATCAACGTTTAAGTAAATAATTGTAATATAAGATTATGTAATAGACAGATGCAAACCTACCCACACTCTAGAGTGCTATATAAATTCAATTTAACGTGGAATCTAGAATATATATATATATATATATATATATATATATATATATATATATATATACATATTTTAATATGATGTGAAATTTCAAGACTTAAATTACCTTAAAGGTTTTCTTAAAACCTCTCCGTGGGATTCAAGTTCCTGCCTCCAACTACGGTAGGTTTATTCTGTGACTAGTCTTGGGCTCCTGGCCTGCCTTGCATTTGCCCCTTTCCAAGCCCTCTGAGGAAGACCCACAGGGCACTCGGTCCCTGTTTCCCTCTGCTGGAGCTGGAAACTGAGATGGGAGCTGGCAAGGACTAATCTGCTCACAGACCATGAAAGGCCTGTCTTCGGCTGGTGGTCCTTCCCCTTAGTTTCTGCCCTCAGAGAGAACTGGGCAGGAGGAGGAGACACAGCCAGGTGGTGGAGGCTGCTCAGCACACCTTCAATCCCAGCCCTTGGGAGGCAGAGGCAGGTGGATCTCTGTGAGTTGAAGGTTAACCTGTTCTACAGAGCAAATTCCAGGACAGCCAGGGCTACACAAGAAACCCTGTCTCCAAAAACCAAAAGGAAGGGGGCGGGGAGGTGGAGAGTTTCTGAAGGTGTATATTGAAGTCTGAAGAGAACTTTAGCAAGCAAGGAGACTACTGGCTTCTGGTCCTTGAGTTTGGGGACAGCTTCACCAATTCACAGGGCAATTGGACATTACTTTATTTTTCATTTTTTAAGCCTGTAGGGTCAGAATCATCCTAGTATCCAGAACTAAGCAAATCCAAGCATTATCCAAGCCATTCTCTTATTGCTACTCTCCATCTCAAACAGAGTCTCTCTCTCTCTCTCTCTCTCTCTCTCTCTCTCTCTCCCTCCCTCCCTCCCTCTCCAAATCCTTCTGAAAGTTCCTAATTTAGAGTCTAGAGCCCTTGCTAGGTATGGTGGCATCTTTAATTCCAACACTCAAGAGTCAGAGGTAGGCAGAACTCTGAGCTCAAGGCCAGCCTGCTCTATAGAACCAGTTCCAGGACAGTCAGGACTACACAGAGAAATCCTGTCTTGAAATCTCCCTCCCCACCCCCCCACAGAAAGAATACTGGACTTGAGTCAAGGTGACTTGGGCTCTAAGGTCCCAGAGGCTAGAGCCCTCAATTATTCCCATGGTCAATAGTAGACAGTGTGGCTGGAGAGGTGGCTCAGCAGTTAAGAGCTGTGGATGGTCTTGTGGAGGACCCTGGTTTTATTCCAGCACCCACAGAGTGGCTCACAGCCCAATTGTGGCATGTATTCATATATGCAGGCAAAGCCCTTATAGACAAAAAAAATCAATCTTTTAAATTAAAAAATTAGTTAACTCTTTCCCTTTCCCAGGCTCAGCATCCTTGGGTGATATTAAGGCATTCCTGAGAAGCTCAGAGAGGGCTAAGTAGAAGGGAGACATGGGTAAGGAACCCCCTCTGCTGGCCTGGTTGATCCCTGTTGGATGTCCTGGGTCTGAATATGCATGCCTGCATCAGGCCCTAAGATCTGCTTTATTTCCCAGTTGGGATGCTGGCAGAGAGAGAGAGAGAGAGAGAGAGAGAGAGAGAGAGAGAGAGAGAGAAAGATTCTCTAGGGTCACCCAGGACAAGGCAGCTCTTCTGGGACAGTGGCATCTTCACTGAGGCCCCAGGCTGACCTAGGAGAAAACAAAGACAAGGTCCCCAGGGACAGCACACCCATGAAGGGATCATCTCTTGGTGAGCTTTGTTCCCACTGGACCCTCTTCTCTTCCCATTTGCCTCTTAGGGGACTGTCATCTACTCCATTGCCACATCCATCCCTGCTATGAGAGGTAACCTCAGAGCCACACCTCCTCCCATTTAGTCTCAAGTCCTCATGAAGAAGACTGTCCCACCCAGCCAACACCGAGGCCTCTGTTCAGGCTGGCTGAGCAGGCAAAGCAACAGCTCCTACTGAAGTCTCCAGGGGCTTCAGTCACTTCCACATCGCTCCAGTTCTTTCTCCCTCACAAAACATAGGCACAGTCTTCTGAGCTCTTGTGGGTATTAGTCCAGACCGAAGATCAAGGTGATTTGATTCTAAAATGTGATGCAAGACCAGACCTGTCTGCAAGCCTGAGTAGGGTTCATTTGTAAAACTGGAATAGGAACTGCTCTGTGAGACTATTGATAGGAACAAACGACACAAATTATAAACTTCTGACCCTTGCATTCCAGAAACTCCTCAAAAATGTCAGTGATTGCTACAGTTTATCAGCAGAACCGTCATCCCCCAGGACAGGGAGAATGCAGCATTCTCCTAAGCCATCAAACTCATTGTCAATGTGTCTTCTTGCTGTTTGTACAGTATCTGTCAAGATTTTCATTTTTGAGACAAGATTTCACTATGTAATCTAGGCTGACAAGGAATTCACTATATAGCACAGGATGCCTCAACTCATGGCAATCCTCTGTAGCATGAATCTTAAAGAGTTCTTAGGTCTTATTAATGAAATTCAAACCCGAGGCCAGTTATTGGGGTGATTGCTGGAAGATCAGAGACACAGAACAAGCCACAGCTATCTCACCTTGCTAGTTCCTCGGGTGATCCTGTTTCCTCAGACTGGAAGCTTCTGAGTCCTCCTCCACATGAATCTCAGCTGAACTGTGTTGCTCCAAAGCCTGAACGCTTAACCAACCAAATGCTTAACTAACTACATCTTTTACTCCTTACACTTAGTTCCTGGTCCTCACACCTTATATACCTTTCTCTTTCTGCCCCCACTCCCTGGGATTAAAGGTTGGGTTTCTGGGATTAAAGGCGTGGGTCACCATGCTTAGCTGTTTCTAAAGTGGCTTTGAACTCAGAGATCCGGCTAGCTCTGCCTCCCAAGTGCTGGGATTAAAGGTGTGCACCATCACCGCCCAACTTCTGCTATGGCTTACTCTTCCCATTTTCTAGCCACCATTTTTGGCTTTGTTCTAGTGGCTGTCTGTTCTCTGACCCCAGATTTGTTTATTTCGGGGAACACACAATATTTCAGGGAACACAATACCCACCACAATCCTCCTGCCTTAACATACTGAATACTGAGATTACAGACATGTGCCCCGTGCCCTGCTTGTTAAGTGTGTGCGGTGTTTCAGATACTCTACTGAGTAGGTGCATCTCATTGGATACATCCTTATCACAGGCTTTCTCTCATCAGTGCATCAGTGTGAGTTCAGTGTACGGACAGAGGGCCCCCAGACAGACACAGGGACGATAAGCCACCTGCACAAGTCAGTGCTCACAGCCAGCAGCAGAGCCTGGAACTGTTCCTTATTCCTCCCTATTCCTGAATCATGCTTCCAGATCCCAGGGAGTCCTTGGCCATGGTAGTGTGGATATCTGGTATCCTTTCCTCCGGCCAGCTGCCTCCCTCTAGCTTTCTTAGATAGGAAAAGCAATCTTGAGGAGCCTGTGGCCTCAAACCAGGCACCTTGGAGAGGAGGTTTGAGTGTCCCTCTGCATGGGAACAAAGTCCTCTGAAGATGGAGGGAAGTGGTCTGCATAATACATCATCTACTTTCCTTCATCTGCTTTCTCCACCAGACCATTTTCCTCTGATGCTCATCAAAGTGTGGTCACCCACAGGTTCCATGTATCCATTCTGTGTAAGCAACACATCTGGCTAATACTGGGAAGCTGACTGGCACGTGTTGGCACTGCCCTTTCCACAGGCTAATGGCAGGGAGGCAGAAGAATGTCCTCTGTGTTAGTTTGCTTTCTACTGCTGTGATAAAAACCATGGCCCAAAGCAAACTGAAAATGAGGGAAGGGTTAAGTATCTTACAGGTCACAGTCCTTCATTGAGGGGGGTCAGGCCCAGAACTCAAGGCAGGAGCAGAAGCAGCGACCATGGAGGAATGTTGCTTACTCACTTGCTTTCTTACATAGCCCAAGACTACCTGCTCAGGGGGCTGGGCCCTTCCACATCAATCCTTAATCAAGAAAATGCCCCAACAGACTGTCTACAGGCCAATCTGAAGGCATTTTCTCTGTTGAGATTCCTTCATCTCAGATGAGGCTAGCCTTTGTCAAGTTGACAAACATACCAACCAGCATATGTTCCTGCTCCCATTGGGGGGACTCTATCTGTTAACCTTGATTTGGCTTAAAGAATCAGGAACCTCGGAGCCGGTCATCCAATACTGTAGCCTCTCTGGAAGTGGAGAGGAAAACGAGGTTAAGGTAAGCTTGGCGAGCATCCCTCCAATTGTCCATCACAAGCCAGCAGGATCTGTCGTGATCACTAGGATCTCCCAGGAAAAAGATGTGACAGACCCTTCAGGCACTCTGGCAGTGGGTGTGGGAGGAGCCTGTCTCTGTCTTGTCGGGCCTATCTCTTCCACCCAAGGGCTCTAGGTGACTGAAACAGGAGTGAATTATCTGCCACATGTTGTCAGACCCAAGCTTGTTGGAAATGAGGTGAAACTGCAGCCCTGAGTGAGTGCTCCAAAGCAGAGGCTTTGGAAGAAGCTGGGGAATGGGCCTCCTCCGCACCAGGACAGCCTGTCCTCAGTAAAGGGCTGAACGAGACTTGCAGGTGATCCACCACTCTAGCCTTCAGAATGGAGCTTATGTCTTGGGGCTGACAGGTGACCTTCAGAGGTGAAAGCTTAACCCCTCTTAACCTCTGACCTCTCACCACTGCTCCTCTCTTGGCTTCTTCTCTAGGCAAAGTAAGTGTACAAATCCTGTCTCATTCTGCCCAGAAGCCACCGCGGCCAAGAGGCACAACAGAGCCCTCACACACTGATCGGTCTTGTGTAAGAGAAAGGAACCTCAGAGGAGAGACACTGTCACCTCAAGTAGGACAGCTGCTGCAGGAGGTAAAAGCTGGGCCAGGTTGGGGCTTCCACAGCAGTCCCTTCTGTCCACAGTCTCTGGACCCACACCATCCACTGCTAATGTACAAAGTGTTCCCCAAACCGAGACACATCACCCACAGGCAAAGCAGACTCCTTCAGGGTCAGCATCACACTGCTCTGCAGGAGGGGGCAGCCTCCTGCCACAGCAGCTCAAAGCCAGCAAGCAGGCTCTCAGAGCTGGGGCCTTTCCCACTTGAAAGAACAACAGCTCTCAAGTGCGGAGTGGAGCAGCTACTTCAATGGACCCCTTGTTATGCTAATGAAAGAATCTTCTCTGCACTACAGCAGATCACTAAAAGAGCTCCTTGTCACTGGAGTGTCTTCCTCATGCCTTGGCATGTGAGTGTTTAAGGTCCTCACGTGTGTGTGTGTGTGTGTGTGTGTGTGTGTGTGTGTGTGTGTGTGTGAGTGTGTAAGGGCCAACAGGGCTCTTGGAAACAGACAGCTTGGGCTCCTGGGCTTCCTACAGGACAGATACACAGAATGAGACCTGCTGGGAAAGAGGATGCTGCTGACCTCTCCCTGATTTAGACGTTCTTCCAAGGGGCACACACCCTTTCAGAATGGCCCTGAGGAAAGGGATGCCAGCCAGACAAAAATTGTCCCCACTTTACATGATGTGTCACTGGAATGGCATCTTGGACCTTGGTGAATAAAGCAAGTTCCTCAAGTCGGATTCGAGATACCAACCTCACTCATTTGTCCAATGCAGAGAACCAGGAAGGCCACTGTGGGGAGCATGTGGTACAGGACCTGCCACATAGCAAGGGACCTCTCTGCCCAAGCTGCTCAGCACTCAGCACAGGCAGGGTGGGCAGGCTTATAACAGAGGCCTCTGGATAGCCACTGAATGCAAAGCCAGCTGTTGGTGGTCTTCTATGGCTAGGTGCCTAATGTAGCCTACCTCCTTTGATTAGTCAGTCCTGGGGTTCTCCACCTGAGCCAAGACCCCACAAAGACAGCTCACTGGAGGCCTTGGCCTGCATGGCAGACCCCTCGCGTAGCTCTTTCCCACTTGTCACAGGCTCTTTAGTGACCTGGCTTCTCCATACTCCAGTCTCATCTGTCAAATGGACATAGCAATCTTCTTCACAGCAGCTACACAAAATCATCGGGAAGCTCAGCCCAGCTCTAGGTTCCACGGTAAAGGCTCAGTCAGTGCCAACCCTCACCTGCATGGCCATCCTTCTCTGTTGCTGTTTGTCCAACCTGCTGAGAACCCTGGCAGGACTCGAGGATTCGAACCTCTCTGGCATCCTCCTGGAGGAGAAGAGCATTAAGAAGCTCTTCTCCCCTAGTGTTCCCCCCTCACCTCTACCCTCCCGCCCCTACCCCACAATTGCCTTCTCACAGGAGTATGGGGTGATAATGGGTCCTCTCTTACTTGAGAGGAAACATGTGTCAGCTGGTGTTCACCTGTGGCCCCAATTCCACCCCTTACCTTTGGGGCCACACAGGGGCAGGATGCTCACACAGCTAGAAGAGATGCCTGTTGCCTTGGGGAAGAGAAAGCTCTCAAGAGCAGGCCACTGATCTCAAAGGAAAATAATGGGATTTTCTGGGATTCACACTGATCCCCAAAGGAGAAAGGCCTCTGTTTGCCTTTTTTAAGCCGCCAACAAGGAACTAAAGCCCCTTTCAGCCAAGAATCCTTTCTGAAGTCCTTATTATCCCCAGGGGCACCAGGGGGAGCAACCCTGGTGCCTAGCCCACCATGCAGAGAGCTTTCCTTCAGGCACAGGCCTCCCTGGTTTCCTAGTGACCCACATACCACTGGACCGCAGGCTCAGCAGCTGACCCACAGTTCTTAACTGTGGCCTGAGAGGCCTGTGCTCTTCATCTGCCTGGAGATGTGCTTCCCACCCACAGGCTAGACCAAGGATGATGCCTATGAGGTGACAGCAGGGACAGTAGTCACCCCAGACAGTCACAGACCATAAAAACTGTTTGTTCTGGAGAAGTGCAAAGATGCACTCTGCTTTCTTCTCCACCAGGCCTTGGTTCTGGAGATCTGGGGATCTGGTGGCAGAACCAGGCCTGTCCCTGAAGAGCTGACCACACCTCCAGGCTCTGAGTGACTGTACCTCACCTGTCACTACTTGATCTGTCCTGCTCAGAGCCATACTCCAGATCCAGCTGTCACCCATTACTGCCCCACTTCCAAAATCTCACAGACACACCAGTATTCACATATGCATCTAAGCTTCTGTGAGTCCAGCCTTCTGTCTAGTCCAGTTCCTCAGTCCCTTTCTGTTCGCACTGTCTCTCCACCCCCAGCAACCCAAGAGGCTTCCTTCTCCTCCCTCTCCTCTCCTCACTCACCTGTGGCTTTACTTTTAGCTTCCTAACACATCAAGGGCTCCCATGGCCCCGAGTATAGAGCAGAATTCTTTCCTGAAATGTACTAGACAAGAACTGTGACTTATGGGTCCTCCATGAGACAGCTCTCAGCAGTACCCCAAATAGAGCAGACTCTCACATGAGTGCACACACATTCAGGGATGCTTCTGTACCCCACACATACAACAGACACTCACATGAGTGCACACACATGCAGGGATGCTTCTGTACCCCACACATACAACAGACACTCACATGAGTCCACACACATGCAGACATGCTTCTGTACCACATATAGAGCAGACACTCACATGAGTGCACACACATGCAGACATGCTTCTGTACCACACATAGAGCAGACACTTACATGAGTGCACACACATGCAGACATGCTTCTGCACGGCAGTCCTGTGTTTCCCTTACAGCCCCTCAGGCTGGTCTTTCTCTCCTCTATGAATGGACAGTTCCTACCCAGTTTTTTAAAATATATTTTTACATTTATTTAATCTATTTTATGTGTATGTATGTTTTGCTTGCATGTATGTATGTGTACCATGTGTGTGCCTGGTACCCAAGAAGGCCAAAAGAGGGTGTCAAATACCCTGTAACTGGAGTTATGCATAGTAGTAAGCCACCCTGTGGGTGCTGGGAACTGAACCTGGGTCCTCTGCAAGAGCAACAAGTGCTCTTAACCTTTGAGTGATCTCTCATAGCCCCTATCCATCTTTTTTTTTTTTCAGATTTATTCATTTCATTTTATGTGTGAGCATTTTGCCTGCGTACAATATGCATGGTTGGTGCCTCTGAAGGTCAGATATTGTATCCCTTGGAACTGGAGTTAATGTCTGTGAACTACTGTGTGGGTATTGGGAGTTGAGTCCTCTTCAAGAATAACAAGGGCTCTTGAACCACTGAACCATCTCTCCAGTCCCACCCTTCCATCTTTTAAGACATGTAGGGTAGCTGGATGTCATGGTGCACACTCTTAATCTCAGCACTCAGGAGGCAGATGTAGGCAGATCTTTGTGAGTTTGAGGTTATCCTGGTTTGCATAGTGAATTCCAAGGCCAGTCAGGGCTACACAGCGAGACCCTGTCTCAAAACAAACAAACAAACAACAACAAAAATTTCACAAAACCACCAGCAGCAGCACCACCACCAAGACAAGCACTAGCACCTCACCACCACACCACACCACCACCACCCACCAGCACCACAACACCACCACCACCACCAGCACCACACCAGCACCACACCACCACCACCACCACCAGCACCACACCCGCACACCACCACCACCACCAAGCCACCACCACCACACCCACCACCACACCCACCACCACCACACCGACCACCACCACCACACCACCACACCACCCACACCACCACACCACGCACCACACCACCACCACCCACCAACCACCACACCCACCCCACCACCACCACCCACCACCCACCAACACCCACCACCACACGGCACCACCACACCACACCACCACACCACACCACCACCACACCACACGACCACCACCACCACCACCACACACACACCGACCACCACACCACCACCACCACCACACCACCACACCACCACCACCACCACCACCACCACCCACCACCACACCACCACACCACCACCACACCACCACACCACCACCACCCCCACCACACCACCACCACCACCACCACACCACCACCACCACCACACCACCACCACCACACCACCACACCACCACCACCACCACCACCACCACCACACCACCACACCACACCACCACCACTCCCAGGGAGCCATATTGTCCAGGAAACTTCCCCAGTTACCACTGCCACCTTGTGTTAGCATGGTGTGTGTCTGTGGCAGAGGCTGCTAGCTGTCTCTTCTCAAGGTGACATAATTGCCAGTCAGGTAAATGGTCAAGAGAAGAACTGCACTGCCAGGTCTCTGCTGAGGTTCCCGTCTGACCAGTGCAGTATTCATAAAAGGATCAACTTAGTGCAGCTTCCAGGAACCTCCTTCAGAGGACCACAGTGTGTCTGCTGCCTCTTCCCCATCCCTTTTTCCACCGAGCCATGTGGAGCAGTGACCCCAGCTTAGATGATGAGGAAAAAGCCACAGGCTGGGAATGGGGGAAACTTGGTTCCTATGGGTCTCATGGAAAAGAAAGGCCATATTTCTCATGTTCAGAAATCCTGCAGAAAACAACCAAACTTTACCCCAAACTATGCTCTTTTGGGGATCTTTGTTGTTGCTCCAAATGGTGTCGTTCCCTGGTAGTCTCTCTGTACGATAGGTATAATTCTATGACTGAGCCTGTCACATTGTATCATGTGACTTTTAGTGGGTCTGCTTGTCTGGGAGACTGAGAGCTGCCCAGGGAGTATCTAAGTCATCACTGTATCCAAAGAGCCTGGAGCAGGGTAGGTGTTCAATAATGGATGGGGGAATGATGGCTGTATGGTGATTTTAACAGGCAAATAAAAGACTGATGTATGATGGGAATTCCGAGTACAATTCTTAGGCATTAATGTACCAGCCAGGACCTGCACACTGGTCTTGCTTTTTGGCATGCATAGATACTATTTCTAGTATCTTCCATCACAAATAGCATTCCTTGCCCAAGACCATCCCACACATGCACAGCACCAGCGCATTCCATTAGGACTAGGCGACTTGGGGCGCTCACAGGGCACATTAATTCTCCCAGTATACCTTGCCTTGGTTGCAGATGCTGCTAATGATGGCTTGGGAGCTGCTTCCTGGTGACATCTCAAGGCCAAGAGGAACTACTAAGGACAGGGACATTGACACTGTGTGGGGATGACCTGCAACCACGGAAAGACAGAGCCAGATGGTGCATACTTCTCCCTTCTTCATCTGGACAGTGAAGCTCCCACAGCCCCTGCCAAAGCCTTGTGGGGTGGGCAGCCAGCTGAGCTGGTGACCATGCAGGACGTTCCTGATGCTCTCCTGATGTCCCTTCTCCTTCCTTGCCTTTGTCACTCTCTCCTCCCTTCCTGGGACTGGACACTCAGGACAATATTAGCACTTCCATCTCTACCTCTCTTTCCTAAGGACACACATAATTATCTCGCTTGGCGGGTGAGACGTCTTCTGTGATCAGGGCACAGGGGAGTGATGGGAGGCAAGGCTGGTCAAGGCAGTCAGGGCAGGGTCCAGGAGGTAGAGCGTGCAGGGCGGTTTGAAAAGCTACCCCCTCCCGTAGGCTGATGTGTTTGGACACTTTGTCCCTGGTCAGTGGTGCTGTTTGGGAAGGTTATGGAGCCTTGGGAGTGGGGGGAAGCCATGCTGAAAGAAGTGTCAGTTGGGTAGGCTTTGAGGCTGTACAGGCTGACCTCACTTCCTCTTTCTCTCTCTCTCTCTCTGTTTCCTGAGTTTAGATGAAACTGCTTTCTAACTGCCAGGTGAGCTCCCTTCTCCTGCTGTCATACTTTCCTCCATGATAGGCTAGAACTCCGATAAAACCCTTCCTCCTCTAAGTTGCCTTTGGTCACAGTGTTTTGCCACAATAAAAAAAAGGGAACTAATACACCATGCTTCCCCTTGAAGCCACTTGGACACAAGAGGAACATAAAGCCATTGACCAAATCCCAAGTAGAGACTGCACTAGTTTTCACATTGGAAACCAGAAACAGCCAGAGTTGCACAACCACTGCCATTTTTTTTAGTTACATAGTATGGTGACCTCACACTGAGACCTGGGAATTGATTCTCCCTGGTTCCTTAGATGACTGAGTCAGGCAAGCGGCTTGGCCTCTCTGTGCTGATTCCCCTACGTGTGGCTCGCATACAGTAGGTGGTCCCGAGAGCAAAGTACAGTGCAAGACTGGCCAGCATTCCTCACTGCTGTCACTGTGAGGAAGCATCTCAGGAGACCCGGCACACTTTTCAAAGCATGCTCTGCCAGCTCTGAACTCTCGGTGGTCAGCACGTAAGCTGTCAGCCCAGTTGCCTATCAATAAATCAAGAAACAACATTTAAATAAACAGTAACAAGGAGACAGTGCCAGTCGTACGTCCCTGGCAACCCCTGTGTGGTGGTGTTCCCAGAGTTATTCTAGCCACCCAAGTGAATGTGCCTGTCAGGGCACAGAAGGACCTCACAGACTTCCACAGTACCCAGGTGTTGGGAGGTAGTTGAGTATGCTAAAAATGAGCATTCCCATTAGACCACCATTTTGTTCTAAGAAAATATCATAAGGTGTGCTCTCCCATGAACAAATTGGATGTATGTGTGACCTCACACACACCACCACCTTTGATTCCATCCCAAGATCTTTGGAGTAACCAGTGAGAGAACTGTGTTTTCTCTTTGCTGGGGTTGTTTAGTAGATAGACTGTGAATCCAGAATAGGTGGGGACTGCCATTTACACAATTCTGCATTCAAAGATAAGAACAGAGAGAGCAAAGGGCTAAGGAAGGAGGCTGGAGGAAGAGAGGACAGAAGTTTGCTGAAGTCATAGTTGGAGAGTGAAAGCCTGTCTGGGGAAGCCATGGCTCCGCAGAGAAGTTCCTAGACTCAGCTGGCATGCCATCCCATAACACAAGTGCATAGTGCTGCCATGATAAGGACAAGGAGTCAAGGCATTCAGAACAGCGCCCCAGGGATGGACCCCAGGGGATGGACCCCAGACCAGAGACCATGACTCACAGGAAGGGAAGGCAGGAGGAGGGAGGGGCAGAGTTGCTGAACACTGAGCCTCTGGCCAAAGCTGCCTCTGGGAGCCTATGGGGAGTGGTTCACAGGTGCCTCAATGCATGGGCAGGGGGCTACCCCTACTTATCGGACCAGGAAAATGAGGCCAGAAAGAGGAAGTCATCTATTGAAAGTAGCTTAGTGAGTGATGAAACCAGGCTGTGAGCCCCTCTGCTCACTTCCAGAGTTTCACTAAGCCAGCTTTGCCCTATGATGGAGCTGTAAGAGGCAGATAGGGCAAGGGGCTTGAGACTGAAGGCAGGGTCTCTCCAGAGATGCCTGTTTCTGTCCTTTTCAAGGTCTGGCTGTCCAGCTCTGCCCTGGCACCTGACCAGAGGCAGGGAAGGGAGGGAGCACCAGCCAGTGATCCTGAAGCCA
Organism: Onychomys torridus; assembly: GCF_903995425.1. Lineage (NCBI taxonomy): Eukaryota > Metazoa > Chordata > Mammalia > Rodentia > Cricetidae > Onychomys > Onychomys torridus. Next base: position 129,159,982 of record NC_050447.1, on the reverse strand, counting down.
GTTCCTGGGGGACCTGGTATATCAAACCAAGGGGCTGAACGGCCACGCCATGGTTATGGTGTGAGCAGGAGAGCCACAGAAAATGGGTGGCTCTTGACCATAAGGATGAAGCAGAATGTCCAGAGACCGAATCAGTCGGCATCTTGCAGGTCCGCCAGAGCAGGTGTTGCCTGGTGGCTGGTGGGCAGGATGAGGCAAGTGGAGAAGCTTGGCCCACCTGCCTGCCACAAAGGCAGTGCTCTGCCTGTGACCCCCCTTCCCAATTCAGTGCTAATCAGCTTAGGAAGGCTCCAGAAGGGCAAGGCTCTCACTCTCTGCAGCAGCAAATTCACACTTCAATTAAAAGACAAGCCAGCCAGACCTGACTTCCATACTCTTCCAAGAGAGTTAATTACAACTCAGGGAAACTGAGGGGGAGGAGATGACCTTGAGAGGTCTCACCTTGAACTGACCACCTTGGTCAACCTAGTGTGTCCAGCTCAGTCTGGAGCTCAAGACCACAGAATCTTATGTAGCCTAGGTCTGTCTCCAACTCACTGTGTAGCTAAGGCTACCATCAAGTGCTGGGATTATAGGTGTGCATCAGAACGTGTGGCCGGATTCTGCCCTTTTCCACATTCTGAGGCTGGGTCTGATATCCAAGAGTGTTGAGAGCAACTGCTTGGTAGGCTGTGAAAGCAATGCAGGGGTGAAGCCAACCAATGCAGGGGTGAAGCCGACCAGCATTTAAACAATGTGATGTCAAGATAGGAATTATGGGAGGGCATCACAGAGGGTTAGGGGCATAGGACTTTATGGATCTTTTGCTTTAGTGTGTGTGTGTGTGTGTGTGTGTGTGTGTGTGTGTGTGTGTGTGTGTGTGTTGGTTTCTTTGTTTATTGAGGGTTTCAATTAAAACAAGAAGTTTGAGATAAGCCCTCCCTCTCCCCACTGACAGCTCCTAAGAACAAAGGGCACCAATGTCTGCTACAAAGCTACACGCACCCAATGAGCAAATGTGTCCAGTCAAAGCTGTTACTCCCAGCCACTGCTCCAAAGCCATGCAAACTGGAAGCCTGTGCCCCCCAGACCCATCTACATGCAGGTTAAAAGGTGTGGGCAGCAACTGCAGCATGGAGCGTTGTATAGGACAGGCCAACCCTTGCCTACGTGAGGGTAGGATTTGGAAAGAGGAGACACAGAAGAGACCCGTTGTGACTTGTGCAAGGGTAGAGTCCCCAAACTAGCCCCAACCAGCGTCAGAACCTGGGAACAAAAAACAGTCAACACCACACACCTTCCTAGGACTCAGGGCCTACTGGCCAGAAAGGGGAGTGGGTCCAGGAGGGCCTTAGCCAGCAGGCGGCAGAGCAGAGGGGCATCCAGGGCAGGGCAGGGTGCAGCAGCCGCCAGAAGGCTGCCTTCTTCAGTGCCAAATTCCCTAAGCCTTGCAAGCCAAGCCATCCCTGCCCTCTGTGTCTTGGAAATCCCTTTGAGCTGGAGAGGGCACATGGGGGTCAGAGAGTGATGAGCCCTGGCCCCAGCACCGTTTGAAATCCTGGGCCAGGGGCGAGGCCTTCGAGGTGGGGTCGCCACCTCCAGGGCAGCGGCGTCCTCCGGTCGGTTGCTAGGGCCCCTCTTCGGAGGCATCAGGTTATAGGGCCGCGTGGAGCAGCCCATCTGCCGGCTCACTTCTCACTTTCCCCCCTAAGGCTGCCTGTGACCCGGCTCCCCAGGCTCTGGCCCGGGTGTAAAAGTGGCAGGGGGCCTTTATTCCCACCGAGCCCCTTCTCAGCAGCTCGGCCGGCCAAACTGCTCTTGGATTACATTTTGATGAGTTTTCAATTTAGGCTCCACAGACAAGGGAGGGGAGGGGTGGGGGCGAGGGCGGGGGCGGGGCGGGCGGAATAAATGCAACAGATGGGCCCAATTGTACTGCCTAGGCAAATGAAGGAAGACATCTGTAGCTCCCGAATACTGGTGGTCTGAAACGCAATTAGCCCTCTGTGAAAGGGGCCCCTCGCAGCCCCCTCGGCCAATCCCCTCCGAGGCACTGCTCACGTTACAATGGCCTTGACCACAATCCATTGAGCAGAAAAAGGAAAAAAGAAAAGAAAAGAAAAGAAAGAAAGATTAATCCAGAAGTTGCTGGGCGGTGGGGCTGCGAGTGGGTTGCTATGTGGTAAGGGAAGGGGACTTGATTTCTGCGTTTTCACGGTTTCCTTGTGCGAGTACCTACCCTAAGTTCTTTGGGAAGGCAACGAGAAAGGGAATGTCTGATTTTTTTTCTCTTGGCGAGGGTATGTGGTCCCACATCTCCAGTGGTTCTTAATCTGCAAATGGTTCAGAAACCTCCATTTTCTATTGTCTTGTTTGGAAAATAATAAATGGAGACACCAGTCTCCCGCAGTCGGAAGTGGACTTGGGTCCAAAGATTGGCTGTCAGGCAGCCCTAACCTCAAAAGAGAAGGGTTTGGGGCTTTCTGTATTGACACATACTTATGACCAGTGCTTCCTAGCACATGTAGAAGGCGACCCTGCAGAGTGGCATAGACTGTCCACCCGGGGCCAGCGTACCTTTAAATTGCCACCTGGCTTTGTTACCCTTCAGGCTGACCCTCTCTCTCTCTGATTTGGGAGATAAAGGAAGCCCATGTCCTGGCCATTCTTCTAGAGTTTCAACTGCTCAAGTTCTGTCAGAGCCATCAGATGGCTCAAAGCTCCCTGGTCTGTGTCACAGAGGTCGCTCCAAGGATGTGCATTCTCTGGCCCAGGGCCTTCCTTGGGAAGAATCTCTGCCAGTTAAGAACCAAGGGGGTACTGGCCCACTGTTTATTTTAGCATGAAGGAAATAGATACAGCATAACATTTACCATGTTAACTTTAAACATAATTTTAAAAAATACTTCTTCATTTTTATTTTATGTGTCTGAGTGTTTCCCCTGCCAGTGTGTAGGTACAATCTGGGCATGAAGCCAGAAGAGAGCATCGGACCCCCTGAAACTGGAGTTACAGTCTTAAGTGTCTTTCCCTTTTATTTTCCATCATTAAATTCTGTGACTGGCTTGTTTTGCTTGGTATAATGTCCTCAAGACACATTCATGTTTTAGCATAAGCCAGAATTTTCCTCCCTTTTAAGGCCAAATAACATTTATTTGTATGTGTGAGCCACATTTTGTATCCATTCTCCTGTTGATGGACAGTTGGATTGTGCCTCCCTTCTGGCCATTGTGAATGAAGCAGCTGTGACGGAACATTGTCTACACACCTCTTCTGGTTTCCACTTTCAGGTTTGGTTTAAATATACTCAAAAGTGACTTGCTAGATAGTATGGTAATTCTGTACTTATTTTTTATATATTTAAATGTATTTATTTTTATGTGTATGTCTGAGTGTTTTGCCTGCATCTAAATATATTACATGAGTATCATTCCTGCAGAGACGAGAAGAGACCCTTGTATCCCCCAGAACTAGAATTATAGATGGTTGTGAGCCACCACATGAGTTCTGGGACCCAAACTTACATCCTCCAGAAGAGCAGCCTGACTGTTGAGCAGTATCTCCTGCCCTTGTTTTCTCCCTCCCTCCCTCCTTCCTTCCTTCCCTCTCTCCTTCCTTCCATTTTTCCTTCTATCCTTCCTTCCTTCCCTTTCTCTTTCTCTGTCTCTCTGTCTCTGTCTCTCTCTGTCTCTGTCTCTCTCTGTCTCTCTCTGTCTCTCTGTCTCTCTGTCTCTGTCTGTCTCTCTGTCTGTCTCTGTCTCTCTGTCTCTGTCGTCTCTGTCTGTCTCTGTCTCTGTCTCTGTCTCTCTCTCTCTCTCTCTCTGTCTCTGTGTGTGTGTGTGTGTGTGTGTGTGTGTGTGTCACTCTCTTCTTTTTTTCTTTCCTGAACAAAGCATCAATTCAGTTCCAGGCAGGTGACTTTTAAAGATAATATTGATGACAATGTCTACCAGTCCTAGGAAATGGATGCTTGCTTCTTGGACTCAGCTTGTGTTTTTATTCCACTGAGTGTGTTCTGAGCCCTGGGCCTTCCGTGAACCTGGACCGTTACTGAGGCTGGTTTGTGGCTCACATTCCATTGGCTGGTTGAGTCTGCCTTAAGGCTTGCTCACTCCTGACTTGCTGTCCCACAGTCAGTCTAAGGGGAGTCTGATGACCAAGCTGCTTTCTTCTTGCTGGTGTTTTCATGATTCTTAGTTCATGTTTAAGCAAAGCAGCAGACACTTGGACTTAAGTTTTTCCAGTCTCATTGGTCAAAGTTCCAAGGTTTGGGAGTGTCTTAGTAAGTCAGCCCCCAGTGCCACGTGATCAATCAAAGCCCAAATGGATCGTCTGTGCTTGGCACCTGTGATGACAGAGGCCCTTTAGAAAGTGGTAGCTGCCCCTGTTGTGGAATAACCTTTCTGTACATTGTGAAGATGTGTCATTCTGGTTGGTTTAATAGAAAGCTGAGCAGCCAATAGTGAGACAGGGTTTCCAGGCACAGAGGTTGCTGGGAAGAAGGGTGGAGTTGATGGTCAGACATGAGGAAGCAGGAGAATAGGATGGACAGTTAGTGGATGAAGCAGCACATAGATTAATATAAATGAGCTAATTATGTTATAAGAGCTGGCTAAAAACAAGTCAAGGCTATCGGCCAAGCTTTCATAATTAATAATAAGTCTCCGTGTCATGTCATGGTAAGACAAGGAAAGACTCACTACAACCCTCACCCTTCAAATCCAGACCTGACTGGATTCCCAGCACCATGTCAGGTTGTGTTATCTCTCTGAGCCTCCATTGCCTCATCTAAACTACCTTTCTTGTCCTGGGAATGGAACAAAACTCTGGAGTCAGGATTAGGCTGGGGTATAGAAGAGAAAGCTGTGTGTACCTCAGAGCAAAGGAAGGCCAGGGCCTGAGAGAGGCAAAAGCACTGGTCGCTCTTGGGGGTCTCCCTCAAGTCTAAGAGTGCCTCTCAGGAAGATCGTGAAAACCCCACACATAAATGCTACCTCTGAGCATCTTGGGATAAGTTGAGCAAGCCACACCTGGGCCTCTGTTGTGAGCTGACTGCCATGCCCTCTCCTAGTTACCAATTTCACCTGCTCTCCTACCAGGCTAAGTTCTCTCTGAGCAGTGGTGCTCTCAACTGACCATTACCAGACATCCTGATCCAATGGTATTGGCTGATGAGACTAACATATTACAGAGGCCAGCAGGCCAGCAGGCCTTGTACAGGCCATGTGTATGAGCCCATTGCTACAAAAATCTCTAGGACTGGTTTTGATTAAACCTCACAGAAGCAGCATCCAGTCTTGGCCAACAGCTGGGACTGGCTACAAAAAAGGGACTGTGACCTGCCCATTACATTCCACCCCCCACAAATGGGATATAGCCCATTGTAGTTGGTTGTTTTTTTTTTTTTTTTTCTTCACTTTTTAGGAACCAACCACTCTGCTACCAAATAAATACATGGAGACTTATTCTTACTTATGAATGCCCAGCCTTAGCTTGGCTTGTTTCTAGCTAGCTTATATAACTTAAATTATCCTGTTTCTCTTTAACTATGTTTTGCTCTGGTTTTTTTTAAATCTTCCTTTGTTCTATATATCTTTCTTTCCTTCTAACTCCGTGGCTGGCTGTGTGGCTGGCTGGCTGGCCCCTGGCATCCTCCTCTCCTTCTCCTTTCCTTGCTCCTCACTCTTCCTAATCTCGAGCCTAGATTTCTCCTTGTATTTATTCTTTCTGTCCACCAGCCCCACCTATTTCTCTCTCCTGCCTAGCTATTGGCCATTCAGCTCTTTATTAAACCAATCATGTGTTTTAGGCAGACAAAGTAACAGAACTTTACAGACTTAAACAACTGCAACATAAAAGAATGCAACACATCTTTGCATCATTAAACAGATATTCCACAGCCTAAACAAATGTAACACATCTTCAACTAATATTCCACAACAATCCATGTTCTCATTGTGTAAGTCCTTTCCTGCCTAGCTAGACCCAGGTTCCACCCCTAGGCACAGACTGCATGAGCAAATTCACTGTTGCCCATTACCAACATATAGACATGTGTTCATGGTACTTGAATAGAATAATCCCATAGGCAGGCTTAGCCAATGTATAGTCTGTATCTTAGGGCTTGGGGGCTACTTTTAAGTATAGCCCTTATTTGAAAATTTAGACACCCAGACAGACCAGAAGGCATGCACCCATGCCCCCACCCCTTTCAGTGTCTCTCTGCTTATCCCTGGCTATCCTGCAATTTACTATTTACTATGTAGACCAGTCTGGCCTTGAACTCTTGAAGGAGTGCACCACCATGCCTTGCAACCATGCTTATATTATTTGAGTTCATGCTATGAGCCGTACTTGAATCAAGAGCGGAGAACAAAGTAAGACAAGCCAGGTCAGGCCAGGCCACTTACTTTCATACTTTGCTCAGTCAGCAAACAAATACCTCATGTGATTCAGGCAATGATGCCAAGAAATGAGGAAATACACATCAGTGAGTGGCAGAGACTTCTGGTTGTCAGCCACACAATCAGCAAATACCTCATGTGGATGCCAAGAGACGAGGAAACAGAAAGCAGTGAGCAGCAGAGACTCCGGGTCCTCAGCCACTTCCACTGTCTAGGAAAACCCAAGGACCTGAGAGTCATGTTTCTTGGCTCCCTGAGCTACGCACAGCCTAGGAACCAGTAGAGGCCAATGGACTATGAGTTAAATTAGTCTGTTCATCTCGTCCATCTCATTGCTGGCGTGAGGCCCTCTATCCCCTAGCCCCTTTCTTCTTTCATGGTGTCCCACAATGCTCAGAAGATTGGCTCTTCATTCAGCCCAGCTCCTGAGTAAATTCAGCTCTCTACCAACCACAGTGGACATGCCATAGGAGCAAGAAAACAATGTGTAAACACCAGCCATCAACATCTGGGGTACTTAGAGTCACTTAGCCAGCCCATCTTTATTATTAATTTTTAAAAGTCAGCATACAAAGTAATTGATTTTATTATGGTATATTTTATTCACATTTATCATTTTACTGTGTCCTTATTTATCTCCCTTCTTGTCTCCCTTGCTTCCCTTTGGATGGTATTCTTTCTCTTTTCAAGGGGTCCACTCCTTTGCTCTCATGTCACATGTATTGCAATACTCCCTCCTACATTTAAGATCTCTTCCTCAGCTCTCATGGTACTCAGGAGGCTCCTCTCTGCTTCCATGGCTTCATATATAGAGATAAACAGATATAGACAGACAGACAGACACATCCTGCCAATATCAAGATTTCATTTTTCTTTGTAGCTAAAAAAGTCTATCATGCTAGATATAGTGGCACATATCTTTACTCCCAGCACTCCAGAGGCAGAGAGGCAGGGGCAGAGGCAGGGGCAGGGGGGCAGGGGCAGGGGGCAGAGGCAGGGGCTGAGACAGGCAGATCTCTGTGAACTTGAGGCCAGCTTAATATACACAGTGAGTTCTAGGATAGCCAGGATTGCATAATGAGACTAGCATAGTGAAAACCTGTCTTAAAAAAAATTTTTTTCATCATGCAGTCAGTCAGCTTATGTGTATGAAAGCATGCTAAGGGGATTGTCTGCTAACGTGGCTAACTTCTGAGGTTTTTGGAGCTCAAAAGTCTATGGAGTTTGCTGCAGATATGCTGCCACAAAAACTTAGAGAGGCTGCAACAAAAAAGACTCCAGCCCAGTGGGGGTGGGCACTCAGGCTGCGTGCAGCTCTGGCCTGAGCCAGTGGCTGAAAAGCAATCGGCTCTTTCATGAATTCATGCCCCCACATTGGGTGCCAAATATTGCTTGAATCCTAAATGGTTGTATAATAAACAACAACAAAAAAAATTAAAAAAAACAAACAGAGACAGATATTGGGGTAAATGCTGAAAGATCAGAGAGACAAAGGAACAAGCCACCAGAGAAACTTCTCACCACTATCAAATCCTTAGGCCAAATGGAAGGCGAAATCCTATCTCCACAGAGCCTCTGAGTCCTCAGCCAAAAAGGACTCCTCAGCTGAAAAGCCTTAGTTCCTGTCTCCTCACACCTTATACACCTTTCTCCACCCAGCCATATCACTTTCTTCTAGTGCTGAGATTAAAGGTGTATGACTCCCAAGTACTGGGATTAAAGGTGTGTGCCACCACTGTCTGGCTCTGTTTCTCTCCTAGACTGAGTCAATCTCATGTAGTTCAGGGTGGCTTTGAACTCACTGAGATCCAGATGGATCTCTGTCTCCTGAGTGCTAGTATTAAAGGTGTGTGCCATCACTGTCTGACCTCTGTGTTTAATCTAGTGGCTTGCTTTGTCCTCTGATCCTCAAGCAAGCTTTATTTGATACACAATATATCACCATAACAAGTTACTAAGAACTTGGAAAGTTCTGTATGTGGATTACCTTTATCAATATTTGCAGTTTTAAAAGTCAAAAGAAAAACATTCCTATCTTTTAAACAATAGCAGTGATGAAATCGGAGAGATGGCTCAGTGGTTAAGAGGTGTAGCATGAATCCTAATTGGTCTTAATAATAAAAACCCAGAGTCAGATATAAGGTGAAAGATGAAAGATCAGAGTACATCTGGTGCCCAATGTGGGGCACGAATCCCCAAAAATGTTGCTTGCCTGTGGCTTTTCAGCCACTGGCACAGGCTGGAGCTGCATGTGGCCAGAGTCACTACCCCACCAGCTAAGTTTCTGTGGCAGTCTATCTGCAGCAAACTCCATAGGCTTTTGGGCTCCAAAAACCACAGGAGTTAGCCACTTTCACACATTGCCCAAGTAGACAGCTGGCTCTTTTGCTTCTTCTCTCCCAGTGGATTATGGGCTCTCCCTGTACCCCCTCCTCAGGAAAGTTACCATAGCTGCCTTGAAACCTGCTTGGGCATCTGCTGTGCTACACAGAAGCGGTCAGCCTCACATCTGAATTGTCATTGGTGGCAGCAGATTTGGTGAAACAACTGGGATGTCTTAATGGGGGGAATTAGTTTAAAACTTCAAACTTTTCAGAGATCTACAGAATACAGCATTTAAGATGTTTTAATAACATAGGTCCTTTTTTTTTTTTTTTTTTAATGAGACATGTCTGCTCCTGGCAACACCAATCTATGGCAGAGAAGATAATGGGCACTGAATAAACCCCAGATTGAGTTTATTTTCTTTGTGGCAAAAGTTAACCACTGGGCAAGAAGATGCCCTTGCCTTGACTGCTGACAGTATGCTGTCCAAATGAGACAAGCAGGACACAAAAGGAAGGACTGCTGAACTTGGTTAAGACAAGGTAGGACAGCCCTTCAAAAAATCCTGCTCCACAGATAAGTCTGTCAGAAAGAGCATTGGTTGCTCTTCCAGAGGACCTGGATTCAATTCCCAGCACATGCAGAGCAGTTTACAACTGTCTGTAAGTCCAGTCCCAGAGGGTCTGATGCCTTCTTCTGACCTCCTTGAACACTGAGTGAATACGGCACAAACATACATACAAGCAAAACACCTAGACACATAAAATATTAGTTAAAAAATAAAAACAGCTGGAAAGATGACTCAGTGATTAAGGATACAGGCTGTTCTTCCAGAGGACCTAGATTTGATTACCAGTATCTACAGGGAAGCTTACAATTATCTGTAATTCCAGTTCTAGGAGATTGAGTGTCCTTTTCTGGCCTCTGTGGGCACCAGGTATGCACTTGGTACATCAACATACATGCAGACAAAACACTCATATACATAAAATAAGATAGTAAAAATTAATTTAAACTCCCTGAAATCAAACAAAAACACACAAACAAAAATAATGGCTTTTTCATGGTGCCTCATAGGCAGTTGGCTGTATCAAGATGAAGCTAAATCTCTCCTTCCTATTTACCAGCTGTCAGAAAGTCACTAAAGTGTGTGATGCCCACAAGCATTGTCCTTTCTATAAGCAGCACACGGCCACAGAAGTTTCTGCTGATGTTCTGGGTGAAGAGTGGAAGGGTTATGTCATCTGAACCACATAACAAGGTTTTCCCAGGAAGCAAGGTGTCTTGACCTGCTGTAGAGTGCTCCTGCTGCTGCTGCTGCTGCCGAGTAAGGGGAGTTTCTGTTGAAGACCGAGAAGAACTGGAGAAGCAAGTGCAAGTCTGTTTGGGAATGCCAATCTAAATGTTTGCAACTTGGTCATTGTAATAAACAAACAAATAAATAGGACAAAGGGATGCTCCTGGACTGACAGATACTACTATGCTTTGGCGGTTGGGACCCAAAAGAGCTAGCAGAGTCTGAGAGCATTTCAATCTCTCTACAGAAGATGGTGTTCACCAATATGATGTCAGAAAGCCCATAACAGAGAGGGTGAGAGGTCCAGGACCAAAGCTCCCAAGATTCATGTGTCCTTGCAACATAAACACTGACATTCTGCTCTGAAGAAACAGTACGCTAAGAAAAACAAAGAGGAAGCTGCAGACTATGTCAAATTTTCGTTGTCCAAGAGAATAAAGGAAGCCAAAGAAAAACACCAGGAACAGATTGTCAAGAGACATAGGTAGGTCTTCCTCCCTGAGAGTTACTCTGGAGTCTGGTCAAATATAAGTCTTTAAGAGTGACAGGTGTCAGGGCTATATTGGTGCACACCTTTAATCCCATCACTCAGGAGGAAGAGGCAGGTGGATCTCTGAGAGTTTAAGGCCAACCTGGTCTACCAGCTAGTTCCAGGACAGCCAGGGCTACACAAGGAATCCCATCTCAAAAAACAAAAACAAAACAAAATGACAGGTAATGATCAGACCTTGGGGGGGGGGGGACAATGATAACCCCATTATATGTAAACATCCAGCATTTTTGTTTGTTTGTTTTTGAGATAAGAGTTTCTCTGTGTGACAGCCTTGGCTGTCCTGGAACTTGCTTTGTAGACCAGGCTGGCCTCGAACTCACAGAGATCCACTGCCTCTGTCTCTCCAGTGCCAGGATTAAAGCGTCTAACATTTTTATAAGACATATCAATGATTTTCAAGGCAGTACATGAGTAAGGAGTGACACGACGTTGTGTTTTTCCAAGTCTCTTTAACTTAGTGGTTTCTAGCTGTCAGGTAAAGTGAAGCATGTAGTTCAGACTGCTCTGGGGTGAGGCGAAGTATGTGACAATGCGATGCCACACAGAGGTGTAGACAGAAAAGTGGGGTCTGCAGATACCATAGGGAGTCTCCAAGTCAAACAGTTGTCCTTGGGACACCGTTTGAGACCCAGGGGCTTAGGGAGTCCTGAGAGTCCTAAGTTGCTCTGCCAGAAGCAGAGGGAACTGTGAACTGGATAGGTCCACAGATGGGCTGGCAAGTTGAAGCCACTGTCCTTGTTGAGTTGGGACCTGGCTCACTGGCGTGTCTGCTAAGACAGACAAGGAATCTGAAAGGCCAGGGCTGGCTTGTTCTCAGAGCTAGCAGGAGGTGAAGCCTATCTCAAGAGTTAGCCTTTTGACACCAGCTGTCTGCCCTGCCCTCTAAGGCATGGAGGGTAATTGTCACCTTTAAACCCACTTCTACCATATAGCTATCGGTTTCTGAGGTCTGACTCAAAATATAGTCACCCTCTGGTCAGCCCAGAGCATCTGCAGAGGAAGAAGCATGGAGACTGTAGTCTGTGCAAAGACATCCATGATTCAGGTCTGATGCCTTTGGAAGGAGTGGAAATGTGTGCATTGAACCTAGTACCCATCAGTGGAAGGAGCGGAGATGTGTGCATTGGGCCTAGTACCCATCAGTGGAAGGAGTGGAGATGTGTGCATTGGGCCTAGTACCCATCAGTGGAAGGAGTGGAGATGTGTGCATTGGACCTAGTACCCATCAGTGGAAGGAGTGGAGATGTGTGCATTGGGCCTAGTACCGCCAATGTCACCAACAGACCCCGTTGTCAAAAGTAGGGCAAAGGGAGACTCGCCCCTTCATTGTAAGTAACTACAACCCAGAGTAGACATGATAAATCAGAATAAGTTCCCCCTTACCAACTTGTAACAAAATACCAGTTTCACTTATATTTATTTAACACACTCCAACTGCTTATGTTTTTGTTTTTATGGGTTCTTTTATTTTTTTCTTTATGAAACTTTTAATTTTAATATACTTTCAAACTCAGAGAAAAAAGTTTCAAAAGTATCCACAAACGCTCAAATGCAGTAATCAACATTCCCCTGCATCTGCACTGCTGTTTTGCCATTTTGTCTGCTAGCCAGACATCAGCTGTTACAAAGTGAGACCACTGGAGAGTAAACTGCACATTGGCCAATCCTCAGCCCTGAGTACTCCAGTGCATGTCCCTAGGAGGACAATCTCTAGCATAGCCCAAGTACAATGATCAAAATGGGGACATCTGAGGCTAACAAGTGTTCAGTCCATAGTTGGATTTCTCTAGATGGTCTAATCTTGTCCTCAGTAATATTTCCCCCAGACCAGCATCTTTGGACTTGTGTGACTATGCGTGTCTTTACCTCTGTTTCAGAAGACCTAGATGCCGGTGGCTCTTATGGATCCTGCATAGAGCTGACTCTTCTAGGTAAGCAGCTGCTGAGGGACAAGACCCAGAAGATTCCTGGGGTCATGGTATAGAGCCACCAACCTCAGTTTGCCACGAGGGAGCTATCGTGGAGGGTGAAAGGCAGTGAACATTGGAATCTGGGAATCAGAGGCTGGGGTCTGGAATAACTCTCTCAGGTCCAGAAACTTCTGCTGCCAGAAGTCAATAGCCTCTTTCAAGACATGCTCGGGTCCCCTCTGTCAGAATCTACATGAGGAATGCTATCCAAAGATTGATTTTGTTTGTTTGTTTTTAGGAGAGGGTCTAACATAGCCCAGGCTCACCCCAAACTCACTATATAGTTAAGGATATAACCTTGGACACCTGATTCTCCTGTCTCCAACTTCCAAGTTCTGTAATTAAAGATGTACACCACCATGCCTGTCTGTACTAGGGAAAATTTAAAGATGGATGTCACATATCATCACCTCAGAGTTTAAAGAACAGCCCCATCACAGGGTCCCATGAAGCACCTTGCTTTTATTTCTTTATTTTTGCACTGCCCTGGCTCCCAGGACTTTAGGCAAACTCTGGAGAACACGGACTCTTTCTTTCCTGGGCTGTGAGGTAAGCAGCCTCCAGGTGGCTAACTGCCATCAAGGGCTCACAAAGGCAAGGCCAGCACACGCTGAATGCCTTGCGGTCAGTCCATTTGTGCCCCACCTCCCTGGGTATATGCCAGGTAGATGCCTTCTCGGGATCCAGGGCCCACAGGGCAGAGCCCCGACTTCCCTGCCAGGCCTCCCTCCCCACCACGACCCTGCCCCAACCGGCCCCTCCCTCCTGCCACATTTCCAGGGAGAGGCAGATGCCTCGGAGTCCTGATGGACAGTTTGGCGCTCAGGGCGGGCTGTTTTCAGCTGGGGAACAGTGTGTGCAAGTGTGGTACTTGTCTCCAGGACACACCTCACTCTTCATGCACTTCTAATGAGGCAACACAGACACCACACACGCAAGCTGCTGAACTGCCCACTGCTGCCGCTTTCCACAAAAACGGACTTAAAGGGCATGTTTTTATAAGGAAGAAATGACATAAGCGCCCTTCTTTGTTATTTAAATTTCATGAAAATCAACTATAGAAGGTGTGTAATTGAGCACAGAATAGGGCCCAAAATATATTCTGAAATAATGGGAGCCCTTTCTAGATTATATGCAGGGAAAAAATCAAAGAAAAGCAAGGTCTCTGTGCAAAATAATGAACTATTTGAAGGAAGGGAAGGAAGGGCGAGAGAAGAAGGGAGGAGGAGGGAAGGGGGGGTAGATGATCAGGCATGGCTAGAGGAGTTTTTGTGGGGTAGCTGTTTTCGTTTTGTTTTGTGTGGTTTTTGTTTGTTTGTTTAAAACATTTAAGCCAGTGTCTTACTCTGTAACCCAGGCTGGCCTACAACTCAATCTGTAGCCCAAGATAGCCCTAGACTTGTGTGGTATTCCTCCTTCCTGTCTCAAGTTCCCAAATGCAAGAATGACAGGCACCACACCCAGCTAGGGGCTTGTTTTATGAGGGGCTGCCTTGGAGAGGGACTTAGTGGGTGCAGTGGGTTATAGGCCCTACAGGGTGATTTAGATTCAAACTCAAGCTGCATGTAGTTCTTCAGCCAGATGCCAAGGCCAGGCAAATGAACCTGGGAGCCTTCCACAGCAGCTAGCAGACAGTCTGTGAGTGAGGACAGAAAGAGCTGCAGGCCTAGGTGCCTCTCCACCCCACCCTAACACCGGCACTCTAACCCTTCATCCCAAAGGCCATGAGCCTTAGCAGCCAGGCCTCAGAGCTGGTCTGGAGGCCTGACCCAGCGGCCTTGGGGATGGAGGGGCCTGCAGCCAGGCGCTGTCCTGACTCACCATAGAAGTCTTCTGAGTCTAAGGTCCCCAAAGGGCCCACGGCATGTCCCTTCTATAGCACTGGGTCTGGTCTAGTGTCCCTTCAGCTCCTAAGCTCCTGTGCCAACAGCAAGCTTCTCTTGGCCTGTCACTCCATCATGATGGAACCCCCATCTCCTGCCTGTCCAATGGGGAAAATACCATCTCCTGAGAGAGCTGATGTGAGGGCCATCCAGACACACAGTACCCAGTGAAGTGCAAGCCAGCTTATAGGTACTGCAGCCAAGGATATCCATTTCCTCTCTCTGTCCGTCTGGGTTCCACTGTTGCCTGCTGCAGACCCTAGCCATGACCAATGATGTCTGCTCTCCAGGAATCCCTCATTAACTTCTTTGTTTTTGTTTTTGGATACAGGGGCTCCCTGTGTAGTCTTGGCTGGCCTGGAACTCAGTGTAGACCAGGCTGGTCCTGAACTCATACAGCCTGCTATGCCTCCTGAGTGTGGGATTATAAGTGTGAACACCACACTGGGCTCTCATTAGCTTTCTGAGTAGCCATGGCCTGGTCCATCTTCTGCATTAGCCTGGGCATGCTGAAGAGAAGCTCACACCTAGCCCTGGTACTCAGCACATGAATCTGTTCAATGAGGGGCTTCTGTGAGAGCAGAGCAGGAGGAGCATCAGCCAGGGGAGGAGCATCAGCCAGGGGACGAGGTCAGCGCGCCATCTACTGGCAATTTTGTGGACCAGCAGGAAAGGATTTGCCTAGCTGCGGATTGGGGCCCATTGTGAGGTCAATCATATCACTAAAGGTTCTCAACCTATGGGTTGCAACCCCATGAAATAGTATATCAGATGTTTACATTATGATTCATTACAGTAGCAAAATTACAGTTATGAAGTATTGACAGAAATAATCTTATGGTTGACGGTCACCTCAACAAAAGGAACTGTATTAACCCAATGGCAGCATTAAGAAAGTTGAGAACCACTGAGTCAGGTGCTCCATGGAATCCACACCCCTGCCACTCCCATGCACTGCCTAGAAACCACCAACAAATGTTGTTCTTTTCCTTGGGAAAAGAGATATGATGTATCAAGGACATGCAGGAAAGGGCTTCTTTTCTACTCCCCACTCCAGGAGATGATCTTGGGAGATCTGAGGAAGTATTCCAAGACCCTGGCAGTTACTACAGCACTATTGCAGGCAGGCATTGGGGGCAGACAGACCTGGCACCAATTACAGCCCTGCCACTGACTACCTGTGTGACCCAGGACAAATGTTTTCCCATCTCTTAGCTTTGGCTTCCCAATCTGTAAAGCAAGCCCATAATAGTTCCTAATGTACAAGAATGACAGCACAGCCACTGTCTTTTGGCACTTACACAGCATGAGAGCCAGCTTCCATTTACCCATCCAGGATCAACTCCTTTCCTCCAGCCCCAGTCCAGATCGTCCCTGTGCAAATAAAATTTGCCTGAAGGTCAGAGGACAGAACAAGCCAATAGATTAAACATAGAAGTCGGGCAGTGGAGGCACACACCTTTAATCCCAGCACTAGGAAGGTTGAGAGAGGAAGTGATATGGCTGGGCAGAGAAAGGAATGTAAGGTGGGAGGAGACAGGAACTGTCTCTTTCAGGCTGAGGAGCTGATGAGGTAAGAGGTAGTGGCTGTGGGCGTGCTCTGCTTCTCTGGTCTTTCAGTTTTCATCCTGATTAACTGGCTCCAGGTTTTTAGTATAAGACCATTCAGGATTCATGCAACATCCCTGGTCTGCCAGTTGTTATCCCAGCTCTCCGATCCTGCTGTCCTCTCCCGATGACTCCTGACTCATGGTTCCCTCTCCTTTACTCAGCCCTCTTGCCATCTCTAACAAGATTCCTTGGGCCCCCTGCTCCAGAACTGTTCACCCCCAATACTGGCAACACCAACACCCCAAATACACACAGAGGACCAGGTCTGACTGAAATAAGAGGGGGCAGAAAAGAGCCTGATGGGTCCCCTAATCAGCTTGTGGGCATAAGTAGAGTTCACAGTCCTAGGATGCCCATCATGAGTCTCTGCATTTTCTGCTGGACAATGCAGAGAAGCTTCTCTGACCAAGCTTCAAGGCATCAGTAATCTATGTGCATAAACAGATATATTTAGAAGAAGATTTGACAAGTTAATTTGGCAAGACAATAGTAGTAAGTTCCCACTTAGCGCCCATGACCTACTGAGCCATTAACTTTTGCATGAAATCCTTACTGTGGAGCAGGCTGTAAACCAAACTACCAAGTGTTTGGTTACCCCCATAACGGTGTTGCCACTGTTGTCCCAGTGGGCACATCTCATCGGAGGTCAGTGTTGTAGTATAGAGGCTACCACAGCACCCTGCACAGCCCCTTCTGGCACTATATTATTAACCACCACTTTCCTGAGCAGTCAAGGTTTATTTCTCTCTGTCCTGAATATAGAGTGAGTAGTGTTTTCAGCAACAGTGTCCTATCAAACCTTTTTTGAAAGATCAGAGACCAGCCATGCTTTCAAAGATGTCTCCAACAGAAACTACAATCAAATGGCAGTATTTTACTTCATATTTTCTTGTCTGAGATCTTACTTGAAGCCTTTTTCCCATTTTAAACCTTTGAATCTTCACAATAACAACACTGTCTAGAAAAGGGAAAAATTAGGAAAGTCACGGACCCCTCTAAGTCCACATAGCAGATATCTGCATACAGATTTGAACCCAGGTACTTGACTTCTTAAAACTCAGTAAGAGCACTGCCCCAGAATCTTCTTGCTACCTAAAATCCAAGGTCACAGTCACAAATGTGGATATTGGGTGCTCAGTAGCATGGCTGTAGAATGGGGAAGTGTTCCATTTAAGGAACAAACAGGGCCACAAAGCCAGTGTCCAGGCTATGGTGCAAGAAGAGGCTCCCGCCCCATCACACTGACTTCTCCAGGAGGGTTCTGAGAAAAGGACTTCTGTTAGCCCTCCACAGCTCAACTACAACCCTCCAGAGCCCCCGCTCATTACCCCAAGCTCCAGCAGTCTCTATTGTGGGGGTAGGATCCAAAGTCTCCAGTGTAGCCCACATGGTCAAACAAGGCTTTTCAGTCTTCATTTGGCTTTCTAGTCTTTGGTCGCTGCTGTCCCTTGGCTGGTAGGCAGTCCCCTGATGCCCTGGGACTGCTGCTCAGGCACTTGTACTTACAGGCATCTGCACTTGCTGCCACACATCATTGGCCACTATGTGAGCAGAAGCTCCCTGAAGGCATTTGACATATACTGCTTTCCAGGCCACAGCTACTGGTTCACATTCTCTTGTTTCCTCACCCGTCCTGGCTCTAGAATGCAGATGTCCTAGTTGGTTATTGGTTTTTTTTGTTTTGTTTTGTTTTTTTTTTGTCAACTTGATGTAAGCTAGAGTCAGGAGGGAGGAGAGAATCACAACTGAGAAAACTCTTCACAAGATCAGCCCATAGCCATGCCTGCTGGGCATTTTCTTTATTAGTGATTGATATGGGAGAGCCCAGCCCATGGTGGGTGATGCCACTCCATCACAGGTGGTTCTGAGTGGTATTAGAAATCAGACTGAGCAAGCCAGTAAGCAGCACTCCTCCATGGTCTCTGCTTCAGTTCCTGCCTCTAGGTTCCTGCCTTGAGTTCTGTTGTGTTCAGTCAGCCCTCCATACTAAGGTCCAACTCCATTAGCAGTCTCAGAGTTGTGTGTAGCATGAATCTTAAAAGGTCTTATTAATAAAAACAAACCTGGACCCAGGTATTGGGGTGAATGTTAGAAGATCAGAGAAGCAGAACAAGCCACAGCCACCTCACCTTGCTAATTCCTCAGCAATTAGCTGATCTTTTCCTCAGACTGGAAGCCTCTGAGTCCTCATCCAAATGGATCTCAGCTGAACTGTTGCTCAAAAACCTAAAAGCTTAACCAGGCCTAGTTCCTCATCCTCACGCCTTATATACCTTTCTGCTTCCTGTCATCATTTCCTGGGAATAAAGGCTCTTGTTACCACACCTAGCTGTTTCTAGTGTGACTTTGAACTCACAGGGATCCAGACAGATTTCTGCCTCCAGAAGGCTAGGATTAAAGGTGTGTGTGCCACCATTTTCTGGCCTCTATATCTAGTGGCTGTTCTGTTCTCTGACCCCAGATAAATTTATTAGGGTACACAATATTTTGGGGAATACAATATCCTTTATGTTGGATATTGTGTTATGGAATATTCCTTTACACTGTGTGGATGTATGCCATTGTGGTTGGTTTAATAAAGAAGCTGACCAGCCAATAGCTGGGCAGGTAGAGGTGAGGTGGGACTTGTAGAAAAAAAGAGAACGTGAAAGAGAGGAAGGGAGGAGTCTCAGAATCCTGAGGAGACACCTTGAGATGAAGAGTGAGCAGGATGGGAAGTACCTACCTGAGGTAAATGAGCCTTGGGGCAGCACATGGATTAATAGAAATGGGTTAATTTAAGTTATAAGAGCCAAAAACAGGTTTGAGTATTGGCCGAGCATTTATAATTAATAATAAGTGTGTGGTTATTTGGGAACTGGTTGGTGGGACAGAAAGTCCACCTACACAGAGTGACACATTCACCTGACCTTAGCAGACCGTAGAGTTTTCTGGTGGACTCCAAGGAAGATAGAGGGACACTCGGACACACAGGAGGAATAAGGAGGGGCAGAGAGAGATGCCCCAGGCCTTTTCCATCAGGGAAGGTGGAGGCGAGAGCAGGTGATCATTTCTCTGTCACTCTGTGGATCTCTCAGGTTTATTGCCTAATATTTAACTCCTGAGCCTTATTTTTTTAACAAAACAATACAAGAAGTCTCAGTATCCAGTGCCCAGTGTGGGGCCTTAGATCACGCCAAAGTGGTGTGGAGCCTGCACTACTGCACCAGCCAGCAGTGGTGTCTTCACCTCTCCGGCCTCTACCCTCCGAACTAAGGTCCAACTCCATCGGAGGTCTCAGAGTTCCTGTCCTGACTTCCCTCGCTGGTGGAGCGTGGCCTGAGAGCTGTAAGCTGAAATACTCTTTTCTCCACTAGTTGCTTTTGATCCTGGTATTGGGATAGAAACTCTAAGACAGCAGGCATCTGGAAGGATGACTTCTTGACTGTAGCAGATGGACTGATGGCCCCAAAGACACATCCTCATCCAGGAACTAAGACCTGCCACCCATGGCAAAAGATGTGTTCAAACCAAGGGCCATGAGAAGTGGAGGTTGTCTTGGATTGCTATAAGATGAATTGCTAAACGGTCTTATTAATAAAAAACCTGCAGCCAGATATTGGGGTGAAAACTGAGAGCTTGGAGGGATAGGACAAGCCACAGCCAACCTCACCTCACCAGCCCTCAGCCCAAGAGAGCCCTATGTCCTGTCTACCCATGCCTATATGCCTTTCTGTTCTGCCATCTCTCCTCCTCTCTCCATCCAGCTACATCACTTCCTCTTCCTGCTCAGCTCTGTCACTTCCTGTCTGTCTGTACAGACCTCCAGACCTTTATGGTTAACTGGTGTTAAAATATAAGGTATGTGCCACCACGTCTGGCTCTGTTCCCAGTGTGGCCTTGAACTCACTGAGATCTAGATGGATCTCTGCCTCCCGAATGCTAGGATTAAAGTCGTGTGCTACCATTGCCTGACTTCTATGTTTACTGTAGTGGCTGGCTTTTCCCTCTGATCCTCAGATAAGCTTTATTGGGGTGCACAAATAAAATATTACCACAGATTATCTGCTGAGAAACTAAGAGCATTCATAGATATTATTGAGATAGGAATTTGGAAAGATATTTCATATGCATGGAAAAGACCATGTGAAGAAGCAGCAGAGATTTGAAGATGCTGGAAGCCTGGAAGATTGCAATGGTCCATGAGCCAAGAAATGCCAGAAACCTCTAGAAAGGGAAAGAGACAAAAGCTGGGTATTTCCCCAGAATGTCTAAAGGGCATATAACTCCACTGACCCCTTGATTTCTGCCTGGAGATGCTGACTGTGATTTAGGTTGTAGTTTGTAACAGCTGACATTAGAAGCTAACACATTTATCCACTAGTTTACCACTGAATCCACAGAGTCACACACTGTGTTAAGCACACAGTAGGCCCTCACTGAGTACATGCTGGGTTATTGAATGAGGGGATTGCATCTAAAGAAAAATAGCAGAAGAGAAACAGGACAGAAAAAAAGTCAAATATTAAGTAAGAGAAATGTGTTCCACTCTACATGCAGCTAAACAGATTCAAAAGCAAGAGGGGTCTTACAATCAGGGATACAGAGGCATCTAATGGCTTGATCTGAAATAGAGACTCTGATGGGATTAGACAGGGAAATAGATTTAAAAAAAAAAAAAAAGTGGCTAGCTCAGTCCAGCAAATGACTGTGGTGGTAGATTTGGACTCCATGGAGGATCTAACGATGAGGTCAGAATGAGGTCAGAGGCTGAAGGCTGGCAGGCATCAGAGGTGGGGAGAGAGTCTGCAGGGGCCACTGGGGACTGGCTCTAGAACTAAGTCTCCAGCACTTACCCTGTGGGCACACTTTGGGCCAACAGCCACCACTGGGTGACAATGTTCCCAGGCTCGGTGACTTATACAGGACAAAGAGGGAGAAACTGAGGGCCAAGGAACAGCCCCAAGCTCTGGGAAGAGAATGGAGGCCAGAGGGAGGGCACCTGTCTGTGCTACTTCACAGCTGGCTCCACCCCTGACAAGCTGACTTCCTGCAAATGAGGGAATGCCCTGTACTCTTGTTTCCTCCTGCATAAAACAGGAGATTTCACAGAAGCCGGCACTGAGGAAGAAAGAATCATGTTGCATCTAAAGAATCATTACGTGCTGGCAGTTGTCAGGTAAAGATGGAAGACTAGGAAGACCCAGCCTCACTGATGTGTCTTAGGTGTCGCCCCACCTGAAGCTCAGAGTTGATGGCACCAGGAGGCAGTGTGGACTCTGGAGAACTGAAATATATGCGGGAGGTCCTGGTTCAGCAGTGGGAGGGACTTAGCTGGGACTCCAGAACTTTCTGGGAGTATAGAAGCCTTCCCTGTTCAGCCTCTTGCCTTAAAAACTATAAGCAAATATCTCTGAGAACACAAAAGCTGTCCCTAGCACTCAAAATTATATGCTTTCCTGTGTTAAAGTGGACCCCCCCTTCTTGATAAACACAGCCATATATCATAGATCAACATTTCAATAACAGATGGACCACATGTATGCTGGTGGTCCTATGAAGTTTCATTATCTAGTGAAGTCAGGTCTCAGTTTGCTCCAGTACCCTCCAATATCCACACAATACACACTACTGAACAACACCTAACTGAGTGCAAGATTCAGAGATTAGAGGGAAACTTGATTCTCTAAGATACACTTGTCCATAATATGTGTGGCTGTGTTGGGGTGAGAGGCACACAGGTGACAGGAAGGAAGGCCAAATGAAGGGTAACATTCGCCAAGTCTTAGTGTTGGTATTTTAGCTAGGGTCTCCACGTTTCCAGGCGGGCCAGTGGCTTGCACTAAATGCATGTAGAGGCCTGACAGGAGTAGACAGCCCAGGTCTGTAGTTAAAGGTGTTGGGAGCACTCCATAGTCTGGGCAAGCATGACAACAGGAAGGTCGCTTCCAGGATGCTGAGTCACCCGATGCCCTGGGCCTGGCCTAGAACCACTGCAGCTCTCCAGGATGAGTGTGTACTGCAGAGAGACCCACAGCAGACTTTGTGTGGTCTGGCCCCAGTGGCCAACAGCAGGACAGAGGAAGGCAGAGAAAAGCCAGCAGCAGTTGCTGGTTCTCAAGTAAGCCTTTAGCACTGTCGCATCAGGGGCACTTGGGGTCAACAGAAACCAAAAGAAATCAGCCATGTCACTGGATGAGCCACTGGGTGACAACTTCACCGGGATGGGTTGGTGATTTACAGCTCAGGAGGTCCGTGGTCCCACAGAGCTTCTGGAAAACCACTTGGAGAGCTGGCTCAGCAGGCAGGATTTCTCATTTTCTCATCATGTCCTCATTTCAGTGATCTAGCTCTCCCCCGGGGCCCAGGGAGGAGGAAAACACTTTTTGTATTATGTTAGTGGCCATGTGGAAAAGACATATTTGCCTGACACTGAGTTCAGAGCGAAGGTGCACATTCATAAAGCACACGTGAAGAGTCATGTTGAAGGCTGGGAGACGTTTGCTGTCATGGCCTGGGCTAGTCTTCTGAAATAGACAGTGAAAGAAAGCAAAACATGAGGGATGAGAGCCCCACCGGGGAATGAGAACTGCTGCTCTTGAGGACAATCACCAAGTCAGGACAATGTCAAGGGCTGAGGAGGGGGACCAGCACAGGGAGCCATGTCTGCATGGCTGTGGCTGAGCCTCTGGATGGCTGGCTGCATGTGATAGCATTCCTGCAGCTAGAACAGGTCTGAGGGACACTATTCTCTCTTGGTTTTCCTTTTCAGACGTTGTGAACTGTGGTGCTGAAGAGGTGGTTCAGCTCTTAAGAGAACTGGTTGCTCTTCCAGAGGATCTGGGTTCAATTCCCAGCATCCATATGGCAGCTCACAGCCATATTTAACTCGTTTCAGAGGATCAGATGCCCTCTTATGACATCCATGCGCAATGCATTCATGTGGTGCAGACACATATGCTAGCAAAACACCCATACATATCAAAGAAATAATTTTTTTTTTTGAGCTGAGCATCGAACCCAGGGCCTTGCACTTGCTAGGCAAGCGCTCTACCACTGAGCTAAATCCCCAACCCCAGAAATAAATCTTTAAAAAAAAAAAAGGACTGGGTGTGGTGTTTCTACACACCACAGGCCTCTGAACCAGCACATTCTTGGTGGTAGGTCCTGGCTACACCCTAAGATGTAAGATCCATAATAAGACAGCTGGGGAGGAAAAGGAACGGAGCGAAGGTGAACATGTTGTGCCAACCAATTCATAGAGAGACCCTGTCTCAAAGAACAAAGTGGAGGATGATGAAGAAAGACATCTAAGCTGGAGAGATGGCTCAAAGGTTAAGAGCACCAGCTGCTCTTCCAGAGGTCCTGAGTTCAATTCCCAGTAACTACATGGTGGCTCACAACCATCTGTAATGAGATTTGGTGCCCTCTTCTGGCGTGCAGGCATACATGCAGACAGAACACTAATAAATAAATCTGAGAGAGAGAGAGAGAGAGAGAGAGAGAGAGAGAGAGAGAGACTTCTAACATCAACTTCTGGCCTCCAACCACAGGAGCGCACAAATACATGAACACCCACAGGCACACACTCACACAAAAATTAAAAATCTTTTGTGTCCAGAAGAACATAACAATGAAAAGGCAACCTGCAGAATAGAGAACATATTTGTAAAGTGCTGATAAAGTACCAGGACCAAAGGCTATGTAAAGAGCTCCTGCAAGCCAGCCACTGTGATAGAAGCAAAAACTAAAACCTAACAAAGGACTTTGAGTTGCTGTTTCTCCAGAGATGTTTACAAAAGTGCATGCATGCATAAAAAGATGATGAGCATTACTCATCACTAGAGAAACACAAATCAAAAGCACAATGCATATCACCCCTTAGCTATCAAAAATAGAAAATACCAGTTATCAGTGAGGCTGTAGAGAGACCCCAGTCTCATGATGCAGTCTGGTAACGAGAAGTGAGTTGGTTCAGGACTGAGAACAACACAGCAATTCCTAAGGAACTTAAGAACCAAATGTGAGCTACAGATTCCACTTCTTCATATGCATGTGTCACTTTTACTGTTCCAGTGACCAACTGACCTCAGAGAACAACTTGGAGGCTCAGGATATGTGTTGGCTGTGGTTTTGGAAGGACTGGTCCATGGTTGTTTGACCTGTGTACTCTGGTGGACCATCATAGTAGTGGAAGCGTGTGAGTGTAACAGCAGAGTCAGGCCAAGATATCCCCAGTGACCTGCTCCCTTCTAATCATCTGGAGGCCAGGTGTTAAAAGAAACATGAGCCAGTGGCAGGGCAGGGTGGGGGGGAGACACTTCATTGTCAAGCAATAACAGATGCATACCCAAATAATTAAAGACAAGGACTCAAACATATATGAATTTCCCTGCTCCACCATGTTCATGTCAGCATGGAGCCACAATAGCCAAGATGGAAGCAACCCACACATTCATTGGCAGGTGGATGGATGAACAAAATTGATAATACATACAAGGGAATATTAGTCAACCATAAAAAAGAATGAAATTCTGATACAGGCTACAATATGGATACACGTTAAGGACATTATGTCAAGTGAAATAAGCCAATCACAGAAAGCTGAATCTGCAAGATTCCAGTTCTTTGAAGTCATCTAGAGTAGTCAGGCTCATAGAGATAGAAGGAGAAAGAAATGGGAAATTTTGTTTAACAAGTTTGGAAAAAATTCTGGAGACAGTAAATACAACAGCTTAAGCATACTTAGTAACTGCGCTGGTTGGTTTTAATTGTCATCTTAACACAATCAAGGATCAGCAGGGGAGAGAATCTCAGTGAGGGAGTCTAGCTTATGTTAATTGGTGTGAGAAGATCCAGCCCACTGTGGGCAGCTCCAGTCCAGAGTTTGGGTCCCTGACTGTGCAGGCGCAGAGGAAACGTGTTCTGCATGCATGCATTCTCTTCTCTCTCCTGGTCACTGGATGTGCTGGGACTGGTTGCTTTGAGTTGCTGCCCTGGCTTCCCTCTTGTGATAAACAGTAACTTGGTACTGTGAGCTAAAATAAGACCTTCTTCTCCGAGGCCCCTGTTGTCAGGGTGTTTTATCACACAAAAGTGGGCAATACCACTTCAAGATGGTTAAGATCACCGTATGTGTGGATAATTTGCAATATATACAAGAGGCTGGTTTTTCTTTCTTCCTGCTTTTAGACCAATACTGTGCTTTAAGCAGTGGGAAACAGCTACATTTCCATGGAAAGGGTTTTGTTTGTTTGTGTGTTTGTTTTATGGCACATTAAAAATTTGCCTTTGAAGTCATGCAATTTTCAGATCCTCTTTATTCTCACATAAATACAGTTTATCATAAATTATGACATTTATGCTGGGCTTTCATCTCACAATGAAAACAGAAAGTTCACGTGTGACCACATATCACATTGTGAGGTCATCTTTTCTGGAAAGCTTCAGCCCTTAAAGAGACCCATGCTTTTAAGAGAGGGGGGTGGAGGGGTGTGTGTGGGCGTGCCTGTGCAACCTTGGCTGTCTCTCCCCAGGTGCTGCTCTCCTTTTATTTTTTATTTTTTTGGAAACAAGTTCTCTCATTGGCCTGGAGTTCACCAAGTAGGCTGCCATGGTTGGCCATCAAGCCCCAGGAATCCAACCATCTCTGCCTCCCCAGTGCTGGGATTACAAGCACGTGCCACTAAGTCCAGCTTTTTTTTATGTGGTTGCTGGGATTGAACTCAGGACCTCAGGCTTTTGCAGCAAGCACTTTATCAATTGAGCTATCTCCCTAACCTTCTAATATGGAATTTTTAACTGAAAAGAAAGAGACTCCTTCCTACTCCATTAGGCCAAAAGAACTAATGAAAATGCTGGGGATGTGGGGTAAGGAAGGCTGTGCAGGAGCAATTTATTTCTATTCTAAAGTTGAGGAAACTAAGACCCTGAGGAGCCAAGTCCACAGTGGTGGTGGTGCTCTGTCCTCCAGGCATGGCATGGTCCTCACCATCCTGAAAGCAGAGCGGCTGTGTTTACCCACAATTGATCCTCACTAGAGGGGCTTGTTAACATCTCCATGTGTCTGGGGTTGCAGTACACACACACACACACACACACACACACACACACACACAGCTCCAACCCCCAGCTCCATAGGATCTTGCCCAGCTGACCCAGCAGCTGCTGAGGTTTTGGAGGCACTGAGTAGACTGGAAATGGAAGGTTCAGTTGGGGGGGGGGGTGCAGATTTGGGGAAGCCATCGCCCGTACTGGGTGGGAAATTTGGGAATCACCCCCACCCCTGTAAGTAAGTAGACCTAATGAATGCATTGGCCCACCATGCCAGGCTTAGCTGGAGCTGTTCTTCGGTCTGTCGTGGATGCCCTCTCTGGGGTGAAGAGCAGTTTGCTCACTTCTTGACAGGAAAGGGAAGGCAGCAATGGCAGAGCAGAGCCTGGCTTCCCAGGCAGCGGTGTGTGAAGGGCAACTGCCGCTGTGGTGATACAAGAAAGGAGACCTGTGAGAGGCGATTGGGGGCTGAGCACACGGCTTGGTGGGGAAGGCACTCATGGTCAAATGTAAGGCTGTCGTCCTGAATGGATGAATGGTTACCAGAGCATGGGTCAGATATCTCAGGAGTCATTTTTGATAAAAGGATGAAGTAAGGCCCTCATCCTGGGTCTGGTACACTCACCTGCCCACCCATGTGAGGATAAATCATAAATCTCCTACCAGATGTCTACATCAGGCTACTAGACTTCAAGTCTCCTGAACCATGAGCTGAATTCTTTTCCATTCATTATCCATTACTTAGCCTATGAAACCCCATGTAGGTTCCCTTCTTGCTCCATGGTCCCTTGTTCATCAGGATACTGTGAGTAAAGGCAAAGGAGATGGCATGTGAGCCAGGGTATTGGGAAGCCTCCTCCTCCTTCCAATCCCTCCTCAGGCAGCCAGAGAGACAACCCATGCATCCTGTGGACAAAGGGCGTCAAGCATGTCAGTTAATGATGCTCTAAGGGTATGTACGACCTGGTCCCTTCCCCAGGCATTGTTATGGTTCCAGGCACTGTTGAATTCGGTATTAAGTAGAATTTGTGTAAATTAAGAATGGGGAAGGGCAATGAAGCTGTGTTTAATAATGAATCCTGGAACAGGGGAAGAAGTGTGAACCAGGATAGCAGCCATTCCCTCTTCCTCCCACCTGCACAGAGCTGTTCCAACTTGCCTGAGCCCCACCCAGTCAGCGAGCACTTGCAGCTTGGGTTGACATAGAGTACTGGAGTTGAGGGTAAAGATTTGGAGATTAGATCTGGATTTGAGAGACAGCTCTGCTGTGTAACATGTAGAAAACCCAGAGTAAGACGCCTCCTTCCTTAGCTGTGCCTCAGTTTCTCATTTGTAACAAAGATGAGTAAACTGTGGGACCCGCCTCTGCTGGGAGGATTGAGCCGAGACATGGTAGTTAGTAAGGAATCATGTGTTTTAGTAAAATTCAAATATGCCATGATAATTATTAGGTAAGGGCAGAGGACAGGGCAAAGCAGAGTCAGTGACAGAACAGGAGCCTGCCTCTCACTGTCTTTCTACCAGGCCCCACCCGACACCCAGAAATGCACCAACTCCTCATTACCACAGGCACAGGCACATCTCCTCCAGGACACCTTCCTTTAAATATGAAGAGTCTCCCACAGGCTCACCAGTCATCTGATCCCTACATGATGGCAGCAGTGACAGGTGACTGGACCATGAGGGTGTAACCTCATCAATGGGTTAATCCGACTGGGCTATCAGAAAGCAGGGCCTAGCTGGAGGAAGTGGTAGGTAGTAGGCATGCCTTTGAAGAGCATATCTTATCCTTAGCTCTTCCTTCCTCCCTCCCCCACCTCCCCTTTCTCCCACACCCTTCCATCATGGTCCTGATGATTCTGCCTTGTCCCAGACCTAAAAGCAATGGAGCCAGATGACCACAGGCTGAAATTTAACAAAACCACTGAAACAGACTTTCCTCTCATCCCATCCCCTTTCATGTATTTGACCTCCGTGAGTCACAAGCACTCAGACCTTTCCTGAGAGCTGGCAGGGGCAGGGAGTGTGGTCTTAACCCTAGAGCAACCATGCTCAGCCCCACGGTGAGTGAGGGGTGGGGAGTGGGGGGTGGGGGTGGCCAGGGCCAAGTCCTGGCTGCAGCTTCCCCCAGGTCATCTTACTCCATTGTTACCCAACTATTCCTGTTCCCTGTTCCCTCCCCCATCTCTGACCACTGCTCCACAGGGCCTGCTACTCTGGGCCCTGCTTTATCTTTGTGCTCACCTCAGTCTGAGTGGGATCCCCCTTGACACCTGGAGTCAAAGAAACCAGGCTCCCTCCCTGTGTTGATTATTTTTTGGTCAACTTGGCAGAAACTAGAGTCACCTGGAAAGAGAGACCCTCAACTGAAGAATTGCCTCCCATTAGATTGGCCTGTAGGCAAGTCTGTGGGTGCAGTTTGACTTTCTTTTCAGGTCGCTGGCTCACGAACAACAACATGGACTTATTATTAATAATGAAGCATGGCCTTAGCTTAGGCTTTTCCCTAACTAGTTCTTTATAACTTAACCCATATGTTTTAAATCTACATTCTGTCACATGCTCATTGCCTCATCCTCATACTGCACGTCCTGCTCTCCATCTGTGTCTGTCTGGTGACTGTGCCTTTCTCTTCCCAGAGTTCTCTCTGCCACCTACACCTCCTGCCTAGCTATTGGCCATTCAGCTTTTTATTACACCAATCACAGCAGTACATTTGCACACAGTGTGCAGATATCCCACGGCATGTGGGGGCATTTTCTTTACTAATGATTGATGTGGGAGAGGCCCAGCCTACTGGGCAGTGCCACTCCTGGGCAGGTGGTCCTAGGTTGCCATGGAGAGCAAGCCAGTCAGTGGTGTTCCTCCATTGTCCATGCTTCAGTTCCTGCCTTGAGTTCCTCCCCTGACTTCCCTCCGGGATGGGCTGTTACCTGGAAAAGTAAGCTAAGAAAAAACATTTCCACCCCCTTTCTTTCTCACCACAGCAACAGAAGCCAGATGAGGACATTCGCCATCAGATAGATGGCTTTCCTAAGCTTTTTGTCTGTTCTCCTTTTCAGCTTCGAAAAGCAGGTCACTGGTTAAAGGTGCTCAAGACAAAACACATCAAGGGCATCCAAGAGGGCCGGGGAGCTGGAAGCAGGCATCCTTAGCTGAGTGACTAGCTGGCCAGCAGCTGAATTCCAGGGAACACCTGAATGCAGGAAGCAGCTTGAAAAGGTCCAGGAGCCTCAGAGACCAAGCTTTAGTGTGGTCTGATGCCACCCAGGTGTATGACCATGAGCAAGTCACCTGACTGCTTTTGCCTCAGCTTCTGCATCTGTAAGATGGGTTGCAGGGACCCATTTTCCAGCAAGGAGGCAGAGACTTTCTGGCATGCTGCTTTTACCTCATTGTGATTAAAATGGAACTCATGTAAAGTTCCCACATGGTGGGTATTTAACTCTTATCTTGTTTTAATCACAAAGTGGGGTTTTTTGAGAATGTAAGGTTTGCATGTGTCAGTCTTTCCTAATAGCCCTCTTCTCAGGGTGTATTCTGGGTCTTCAGCCAAAGGTTCCGCTAAGGCTGAGTCAGCAAATCTCACTGGGCCTGGTACTTTGCACACATTTAGCTCTCCCAACTGCAGCCAATTACCCACGACTGAGAGAACAGAAAACTGAGGTTCAGACAGGGTACCCGACTTGAGGTCACACACTGTTACATGAATGAGCATGCCTGGTCATGGGAGCCTGAGGGGAAGGCCAAAGGAAGTGGTTACTTTGTTTCTGGGTTCTCCAACTGGCTTGTGATGGGGACACATCGCACTGAAACAATGCTCCTTAGAGTCCAATGCCAGATGCCCAACAGCCAGTCAGAGGCATTGTAGGTAAGGCAAGGCCAATCAAAGGGAACCTTCTTAGCAAGGCCAGGAGGATGTGCCTCCATTTCCTGGCTCTCTTTTCTTGCTCACTTTGGCTCCCACCTTCCACCTAAGAAGCTGACAGTTTAAGTGTTCTCTCCACACCAGCCCCAGAAATCCAGAGAGTTCCCGTTATGTCCAGAAGATGGAACCTGGGCAGAACTTCCTCTTGCCAGATGAATGACCTGAGAGTTTCACTTCCCTTTCTTAATGGGAAGTGTTCTTAACCCCAGTTTCTACCCCGTAGGACTGTCTCATGCCCACACACTTTTCCAGGCATGACTGTAGCAGGGTGTGTCCATCTCCAGAGAAGAAGCTCAGAAGTTGGCAAAGACCCATGCCCTGGTCTGCAGATGGAGAGGTGTATCTGTGCATCATTGGGGTATCATGTAAACTAGAGGGCCAGTAGACATGGAGAACTCTGAGGAGGAGGCTCTTTCACACAAAAAGAGAGGCTTGCTTCTCTATGTAGGCAAAGACTGCAGCATGTGAGCTGTAGCCCAGCAGACTCACCCTGCTGTGCATGTGCAGCCTTTGAAGCACCTTCCCATGGCTATTGAGCTTCTGGTCATCTATCCATCCACCAGAGACTGGCTGTTTTCACTGAATGGGACACAGACCTGGCAATAAGCCTGAGGTCCAATCTAGTTTTCCAACCTACACATGGCTTCTCACCCTCCCCAGTCAATTAGCACGCCTGCCACAGCCTCAGAGCCACTCTTGGGTTACTATTACCACCCTAAGTTCCCTGAAGAGACAGCCGGACAGTCACCAAGAATTGTCAGGAGAGAGTTTTCGCAGTGACATAGTG
Source organism: Onychomys torridus (assembly GCF_903995425.1). Lineage (NCBI taxonomy): Eukaryota > Metazoa > Chordata > Mammalia > Rodentia > Cricetidae > Onychomys > Onychomys torridus. Next base: position 129,129,213 of record NC_050447.1, on the reverse strand, counting down.
TTTTACTTCCTTTTTTTCAATACCAGGAGAACCTAGGGCACAGGAAGTTGGGGAGGGCTGAAGAAAGGGCAGCTGAAGGTACTAAAGCTACATTCACTGAGCTTAACACCTGTCAAAACACCCTGTTTCCAGCCATCCGGTGGCTCGGAGAGGCAGCCTGGTTCCTTCCCACCTATCCTGATCCACTGATGACAGAGCAGGAGCCCCACTCTTTCCAGACCCCCAAAGATTGATCCCAGAGCATGACCTAGAGGGATTCTATGGCCCAGCAAGCAAGAGACTGCACTATGGCCAGGTCTTAGAGCCTGGGGATCAGTCCCCCTGGGTCCTCACCTGGCTGTGCTGCAGATTCACTGTGTGGTCCTGGAAGTCAACTCTGAGCCCTTGGAGTCAGTTATTTCAGCACCAACTCTAGGGATAGGCAAGAAAGACTCAGGAGTAGCCATGGAGTTCCCCAGAGCTTCCTTGAGCAAACCTCTGAGGCACTGTACAGGGGGATCCAAAGCATGTCTTCTTGGAATGAGTGAGTCTCTGCTCAGGGAGAGCGATGCATGTCAGCCCTCTCCCAGTCTCCCTACCCAAGTGCAAGCCAGGATTGAGCTGTCCTGGTCCCTCCTGTGTAGATGTCCTCTTACTCTTCCGGCCTTTCCAAACTCATGCAAGTCTTCATTGTATCTTTTCATTCCATTCTCCATCTATTAGCTTGCCATGGGGACATTCTTCTTCTATTACTGTTTATATAGGAAATTAGACCATGCTTCCATAGATTATTATGTCTATGTTCAGTTCATGTCTCTGTATCCTGGACAGTTGAGAGGAATTTGGAACACTGTAATTATATGTAACTCTCCCACCTATCCAGACTTTAATAATATATACATAAAAATGTACATAGTTTAACTATATAGAACATATATAATGAAACCATTTAAAAATGTCATCATTATTGTTTCATTGACCTGAACCAGCAAGTCATTCTTCAGTGGCAGGGTCCTAAGAGAAAGGACCAGGGGATCGGGACATAAAGAAGGGGGAAAGTGGGCTCAGGAGGTCTTGCACACATTGTGTCCTACACCAAGCAAGTCTATTAAGAAGTACAGCGTTTTAGATGTTATTTTAAGGGGAGAAACAGAACAAAATGAACTGATGGCCTTCTTGTGCTGAAAGAGGCCTAGTCCCATAAGAGGCCATGCGCTCTCTTCTCCATGTCTCGCTCTGACCTGAGATACCCTGGAGATTCACTATTACCTACAACTTCCTTAACCAACCCCTAACCTTTGAAAGGAACCTCATAATCTAGGAGCTCCCTGCCCAGCAGCCCTCTGCCTTCAGAGGGAAGAGGAAGATGTTCAACACTGTGGTCTCCAGGGCTGGAATAATAGAGGCTAGGCGCACTGAGACCCAGGAAACCCTGCTGTCAAGAGGCCCCTCCCAGAGGGCTACCAGTTTCACAACTCTGGCAGTGGGTTCCACTTCTGCAATGGAAAATGACGTTTTCATTTCTTTCCTAGAGGGAAAAGGAAGAGCAGTAGAACTGATGTGTGCTCACCCAGGTCCTTCCCTGCAGAGAGAGCACACAGCTGCAGAGATGTACCTCGGCTGTAAGGTAGGTGGAGGTCAGAGGGACTGGGACCCACAGGGAGGCCTGGTGGGGCTAAGAGAAGGACTCCTGGCCAGAGCCAGCCTTTTCTGGGTGTCAGTCATGGTAGGCATTAACAGGTCTAGGTTTCTGTTCTCCAAGGTCCACAGGGATCTGAGACAAACAGGTCAGCCTCTGTAGACATGCCACTGTGGCAGAGAACAAGCTTCTGCTCAGTAGCACAGACAGAAATCTCAGAGAGCCATGCTTACTTGCAATATCCTTGGGCCATGGCATTGGTTTCTAAGGGATGGGCATGTACTCTCACCAAGCCTGAGAGTGCCAGTACCCAGCCCTCGATCCTGGGCTCAGCCTACCTACACCCTGCCTCAGGAAGAGGTGTTCTTTGGGGCCAAAAGGCAGTGGCCAGATGTGTGTCTGTCTATCAGCTAAGGAAAGAGTATCCTCGGGGGCCTAGGCCTCATTGTCAACCAGATCCCCCACTGACATACTGCATTCCAAAAGCAACAGGGCTAGAGGTTGGCAATCTAGCACAGGCTCCCTATCCCACAGACTTTAAGAACCAAGCTCCCATTTACAGCTGACCGGGTATCATCCATTATTTGTGATGTCTCCTTACCTGTTTCCTGGCAGATGTGCCCCTAGACATTTGCTGTGGCCAAGTGCTATTTGGACTACATGGTAGGTCACATTCTGCCACTGGGAGACCTTGGGAGACAAGACAGGAGCTTGAGGAAGACAAGAGCCTGCAGAACTTTGGGGGTGGAGATGCAAATGTGGGGGAGTAGGGGTTGGCCAAGTACCCTTATAGTTGATGTTAGAGAACATAGAGAAGGTCACCTTCCCCAGAGAAGGAAGCATTTGAACTGGGCCTTGAGAGATGAGCAATGTTTTCACACAGTCTAGGATGGAACAAACATTCTTAGCAAAAGAAAAAAAAATTATATATATAGCCAGGTGCTAGGGAAAGTATAAAATTACTATTGAGCCCCACTCAGCCCTTGGTTCCTGCTGACATTAGTGGCAAATCCAGGGTCATGTGGGGTGTATAGATGTGACAGAGTGTTCTTCAGAGCCAGGCAGGAACAAAGCACACCATAGGATGGGCCTTCTCATGTGTGTCCATCAGACACTGAAGGATGAAGAGCTGTGGGAGCTTATGTGCTGTTCCTGGGGCCCCTGATGGTTCTCTGGTGAGCTAGCTTTTCCCACTGCCCACTGTCTCCACCAGGATCTGCCTTCTGGCAGATGTTCAGGAGACATGGGAAGCACTGAGAAGGTGTCTGCTATGTTCAGGACCTTTTTATTTGCCCTATACCTCTACATCTGAAAGCACCATATTTTCCCCCTCAAGAGGGGTACCCCCAAAAGTCAAGGCCTGTCTTCTGCTTCACCACAGCACCTGGATTGACACCTGGCTCAGAGGAGGGCTCTGCAAGGTTTTTTTGTTCGTGCCTGCCAGATACAAGCAAGCCTCTCGACTGCTTTTCTGTTCCTGTAAAGCAGAGGCAAACTGTCTCCAAATGGCCTGCAGACTATCAGGCTCCACCCTGTAAGCTGGTAAGATTTATCCCTTGCCTAGAAGAATGGGCACACCTTTATTACAAAATATTACAGCTCAGAGAGGATGGGCAACATGTCCTGTCAGAGTGTGAAGAGATGGAGTTCCAGTACTAATGTCAACCTCCACTCCATCCTGGCTTGGGCAGAGCAACTGTGTCCATCTTGGCACGGTCCTCATTGACAAGATGCAGCCCCAGGGCCCCTGAAGTGAGTAGCCTATCTAGGCTTAGAAAACCCCAGAAGTGCGTATATCTTTGTTACATTTTCTCCAGGATCTCATCTATGGAGAGGGCCCTCACAGTCCTGCAAGTGAGCCTGTACCACCCCACACCAGGCCTGGTCGTCTTTGCCAAAGTCCCACTGCGGCTGCAGCATGATACCAGTCGGCTGCTGGTGGGACGTGGGCAGGACACCCACATCCAGCTGCAGCTGCCCCAGCTGTCCAGACACCATCTGTCCTTGGAGCCCTACCTGGAGAAAGGCAGCAATCTGTTAGCCTTCTGCCTTAAGGTGTTGTCTCGCAAGAGCTGTGTGTGGGTCAATGGGCTGCCACTGAGGTACCTGGAGCAGGTCCCCCTCAATGCTGTCAATAGAATCTCCTTCTCTGGCATCCAGATGGTAGTCCACAGAGACGGGGGCACCTCCCTTGAAGCCTTTGTCTGCTACTTCCATTTCAGCTCGTCACCCCTGATTTACAGACCCAAGGCCCAGGAGACGGATGAATGGGAAAACGTTCTTAAGGAGACTCCTCCTGTTAGTGGGGAGGCAACTCATGATCTCTTGGGGTCTCCTCAGGGCTCCTCCTGGACTCAGACAGCTGTTCCCAGCCAAGCTCTGGAGGAGCAACAGAAATAAAATTCCAGAGGGAACCCCCAGACACTGCACCCTGCCAGCCCTGCTAGCTGAGAGCAAGTCTTGCTAAAACAGGGTTTGAAATATTTGAACTACATCATGTGAGGTTGACACACAAAGTTGACATGCAAGGCCTGCTGGCCACCCCACTCGCATGGAACTGATTCTGTAAACTTTGAGCGGCCCAGGGGTGGAGAAGTGCCCTCCATGGCTCTGGGTAATGGGAACTATGGGAACTTCATATACTTTTAGAGGCCCTGAGAGGTTCTGGGGAGCCTCTCCCAGCATCACCCCCCCATTTCCTCCTTTGTCTGGCTAGGAGTCACTTTATGTTGCTCATTTCACAGGCTGCTTAAGAGCAGAAGCATAGGGTTGCGGCGGAATGCAAGGACGCATGGAGAAATGACATTTGTGGTAGCTCAGGGTTAACTTCAGCTTTCAAATGCCCACAGGCACTCAGGGCTTAGGAAAGCCTGTGTTTAATAAACTGAAAGTATTTCATTAAGCTGGCATACCCAGTAGGATTCCCTGAGCCCCAAATGGGCCACATGTCCACCATGTTGTCATGTGGAGCTGGGAGCGGGAAACATGGGAGAGGTGTGAGAGGAAATTGGGAAGGAAGGTAGGAGTTTTCATTTCTAGGAAGGCTGCATGGCAGAGCTCTAGGTTTCCGGGAGGGAGCTAGAGACTAGGACTGCTTGGATATTTCTTCTCCCTCCCTCCGTTTCCCCCTCTTCTTCCTTTTCTCCCTCCTCTCTTCTCCCATTCTCTGTCACTTCTGGACCAAGGCCCTGGCTGACCAGAGGGCAAATGTCTTCAGGAAAAGACCATTTCCTTCAGAAGTAGGCTCTTTCAGAACTAATTCCATGGTTAGAGAGCAAGGTTGTGTCAGAAGTCAACCGAGTTATCCCACTTAGAGTAAGTCAGATGCCTGCCAGGGCTTATCTTCCCTGATCAGACATGCAGGTGGGGTTGTTAAGGAGCCAGGCAGGCAAGGATGGCAGAATTTTCTCAGTGAGAAGGGAGCAGAGGGCTAACAGCTGCTTGCCCTTCAGAAATAATGTTTACTCAAGTAAGGGCAGGAGAACCCTACAAACTCAGGTAACTACCATAAGCCCAGACTCTGCATAAGGGCACCCCAAATACTGAAGGCACAGTGCTGCCCACAAACCGACTCATAACCTCACATCTGTGACACCTCTGTCATGCACCATTCTCTACCCTTTTGTGCCCAAGGCAGACTATAGGGGGCTCAGGGCTGCTTCCCAGCCCGAATGTCTTCCCCTATGGAAAATAACACTGGACAAGACCTACTCACACCTATGCTTGGGAAGTCCTTCTCCAACAGAATATGAACCGAGTACCCTTAGATCACAGAGGCAAGACAGAGGAGAGCATGGTCTACCTAATAGGATGCTGGCCATGTGGTGAATGGCCCCCAAGACTCCCAAAGTTCCTCCCTCATTTAGATGAACTTGTACCAAACACCCACCTCATGCCAAATGTATATCAAGTCTCAGAATCCAGGAATAAACAAAGTCAATAAAATCTGCCTTTCTGAAGCTTGCTCAGCCCCAGGAGAGATAAGCATTCAGGAACAAATGACTTAATTCTTTTATCACAGCTGTTGGGATTATATCTTCTCCCTCCTCTCGTTGGGTTTGAGATTTTTCCCTGTCATTAGGTAGATTTGAAGTTGATACTTCCTATATGTTCATCCCTCTACTAAACAAGTCACGGTGTAGTAAGCCCTCGAGCACTGGAGCCAGGGGTCACTACCATTCAATCCTCACAGTTCCCCAGATAGACACTGATCTCAAGCACAGTTCACAGATAAGGAAGGTAAGACTCGGAAGGTTACCTGTCTAGCCAGGGCCATGTCATTTGTCAACTGGGTGACCTTGGGCACGTGACGTAGCCTGTCTTGCCCTCTTTTTCTCACTCTGGAAAGCCATGAAGATAAGCATACCTAGCTGCCAGAACAGTTGAGAGGATCTTAGGAGGCAGGACATGGAAAATGCTTAGTGGCCTGCAGAAGGCACTCAAGAAAGGCCAGCCAGCCCAGGGCCAAAGACAGGGAAGCTAAAATATACAAATCCTGAAGCTCATCACAAACATGGAACTTGGGGTGACTTGAACCCCAGTGACCTAGCTCCAGAGCTCAAGAGCTTCCAGTGTTCTGTGGAGGATGGAGGAGGTGTTAAGCTGCTTTTGTATCAGAAGATCTAGGTTCGTAAAACAAGAGATACTACTGGCACTGGAGAGGAGGAACTACCTCTAGTACCTTCAGGCTGATGTAGTCCACTGCTCAGAATTGCTTTGGAATCCCCAACTCTAAAGGAGGCACAGGTCCCTGAAGATTTGAGCGCTGTCCAGTCTGTGATTACAGAGCAGCTGCCCACAGATAAAGCTTGAGAAGCACACCTAGAGGCTGCATGGCCACCCAAGGCTGGAGGCTCCAGGGTCTCTGGGTGCAGCCCCTTGCACCTCTGAAGAACTTTGGGAACAGGCTGCAGCTGCCGAGTGCCTGTCTCCATCCTCTCTCTCCATCCTCTCCCCTCCCGGAAGGCGCAAACCCACCTCTGCTAAGGGTCCATGAGATAGAGCAGCACACTTCCTCCATGGGGGACTGTGTGGTTGGTGTATTTTGGGTGAAGTGTCTGTGAGGTCCTCACACTGAAAAGTAGACTAGAGGATGACAGGCCAGACGCAGGAAGGGGAAGAGCCAGGAAACATCTGGCTTGTTTCACAAAGTCTCCTCGGAAGCATTTCTTCCTCCTCCTCTTTCTCTTCTTCTTCTTCTCTTTTTAGTTTTATTGGTTTTTTTAGACAAAGTCTCACTGTGAGTCTCAAAGCAGCCTTGCATTCACTATTCCGAATCTGCCTATCCCGAGTGCTCAGTCACAAGTGTACACCATCCACACCTGGCTTGTTCCAGATATTCAAGACAGCAAACTGCTAGACTTCCCTTCCCTTGGGAAAAAACTGGAACTATTAGATTCATGGCCCCACCCCACTCTCCTACCACTTGGAATCTGTAGGTTAACTTCAAGACCCTGCTTGTGGATTTGCCGTCACTGTCTCTTCTCTTGCCTACCCAGAGTCCCTTCTAACCATCTCTTATGGATGTTCTAAGCTCCACCCTCCCAGCAGGGCAGCCTGTGTGACCAGGAGGATGAGCACATGGAAGCTTACAGAACATACAGACACACAAACACCCATATGCATACAACACAGGTAGTTTCAAGCTGTCTGGGCTATAATTCATGCTACTCACTTACCATCCCATGGTCTTTGGACCTGTGACTCCTACGTGAGGCTCACTGTAGAAGTAAAATGGACACTGAATGTAAATTTGTCTGTGGCACACAGTAGGTGTTCAGGAGGGTCAGTTAGCATTGGCCAGTTCATGGAACAAGTTGAGCATACATGGTCCCGTGGGCTCAATTGCAAGTACATGTATGCTGCAAACACACCCCCATAAGTAGGTAAATCCCTTATGATCAGATGGGCCTCAGGCACTGCCGTCTCGGAGACCGTGTCTGGAAGAAATTCGGAAGTCATTCCCTGCCCTGCCTGTTGAAGCTCTTTAATTCTCACAAGCCTGTGCCTCACCGTCGATGTGAGTCTTCCAAAGCTGACTCTCTCTATCTGCTCGAGACTATTGGACGCCGCAGTGGCCAGAATGGGGCTGGACAGGATGTGAGGCCAGCAGTGAGTGATAAAGGTCCGAGGCAAACCTCATAAGCAGACATCCTCAGTCAGAGGCCCACAGTGGCAGAAGCTAAGCAGCCAGTGAGGTCAAGAAGACCAGAGAGTCTGGAGGGCAAGACATAGTTGCCGCTCCCTCTCCTGCCTCAAACAGAGCACAGGCAGCGTTTCCTTTCTCTCCCTCCTCAAGCCTTCATACCCTGATTCAAGCGGAACCTGGGTTTGGGGATTTTGCATGGTGGCTGGTGACAATCACGGTGAAGGAGAGAGCTCCCCCTCACCGGCACTTCGGCCTCCAATAGAGGTGCAAGGAGGCAGGCTCTCCCAGGAGACCCCAAGAAGGGCTCTGAGCAATGAATGGCCGCCAGGAGTCAGCTGGCTAGACTGAGTCCAGATCAGTCACCCTCCAAATTTCCTCACTCTGTCCACACCCCCAGGCACACACCAGCAGACTCACCTTGCTGTGCCAGCCTGCCACCTACACACCAGTACTGCTTGAGGCCTAGGGTACCAGGAGGCCACCCTGCTGGAGGCCTGGACAGGACAGTTCTTAACCTGAAAGAATACTTGTTGGTAGACAAAGGAGCAGCAGTCAGTTCTGCCAGTGGGGCACAGAGGGAGCACCAGCGGGGCATTGAGAGAGCACCAGCAGGGCACCAAGGGAGCACTAGCTGGGCACCACTCCATAAACGTTTAAAGGGAGCCTTAGTTGAAGGGTCCAGTTTCAGGCCCCGCACTGACTGATTGGTAAAGCTGAGGACCTGGACAGAGAATCATTTCTGTAGCGACCCACTGCACCCCCACCAGGCTGCCACCAGTCACAAGGTGTCAGAATCAAGCAAGCCTCACTGAGTGTAGAAGGTCCTTCACTACCTCTGCTGCCCAGAAACTAGTGGGAGCTGGGACACCTGCTTCCTTCTCCATCTCTCGGTTCCAGTTTCCTCTGCTTCCAGCCAAAGGCCTCTGGGTTGCAGTCACCCTGTGCTGCCCAGCCCTTCCATCTAGCCAAGACCTGGGGGAGGAGTTAAGCCCCAGGAGGAGATGCTGACTTTAATGAACTTGGTTCACATTGCAAGGCTCTGATTCCTCTTACCTTTAACGTGAACTCACAGGCGGATTAAAGTGAAATAAAACCTACTATTTGAGTTACATTTTTAGCTTATTGGAAACATGCATTACCTCCTCGTGACTGGGCCATGAGAAGGAAAGTTATTATCTTCCTTTAAAGTTTGTAAACGCTTTATGGCTCAGATATTAATCCTGTGTGTGTGTGTGTGTGTGTGTGTGTGTGTGTGTGTGTGTGTGTGTGTGTAGGGGAGTGACGGAGTAAAAAAATGTTCCCATTTACCCATTTACCTTTGTTTTCCAATCACATGCTCCAGTGGGAACGAAGCATCCCAAGTGAGCAATGGAGAGCCAGGTGAGCCCCGGCAGAGGAGTGTAATTATTTTCTTTAAGCATGTGAACTGAAAGGGCATTAAAGAGCTGTTTGGCAAGGGAGCTTGTTCCATCCTCCAGAGAGGACGCAACTCACCCGCCCAAATCCCAGCCTCTCCCTGGTTCTTCTGGTGTTTATTTCCAGGAGAAAAATGGCCTCCATCCCCCATGACGACACCTGCATCTTAGAGGGGGGTGCTTGCTGCGAAGGGCACAAAACATTTGGGAACAAGAAGGAGCCAAAGAAAGGGCAGATCTGTCAGGATCACATCCATGCAGGAATGAAGGACACACCATGTGGACCTGACTCTAGGAGAAACGGGATTCCCTCCCGCTGTTTTCCTAATCCCTCTGTATACTATCAACACAGAGAAGGCTTGGGGTCCAGCTTTCCAACTCCTGGAAGGAAGCCTGCCCAGGGTGTCTGCTCTGCTTTCTTTTAAAGCTATGGAGTGAGGGGCTGGAGAAGTCTTCAGTAAAGCGGAGGCTGGCCCAAGAAGCCAGCGCTCAGCCAGACAATCAGACCTGACATTTCTGGGGTTGCTTCTCTGCAAAGTCAGATGTCGTGATGCTATTCTTCCAGAGAGCCTGACTCAGATGGGTTAGGAACAGGGACGCTAATAAGTATCCTTGTTTAGAGGATTTTAATCATCCAGAATCAATTCAGGCAAACAAAGACAGTCTTAAGTATTAAAAAATAAAAATGTAATTTGGGGAATTGGAGACACAAGTGGGAGAATTGCCAAGCAGCTAAAGAGGAAGTGGAATTCAGAGACTGGCATGCAAGGACATGATTACCACTGCTGGCTGCAGCCCTGTAACTGGAGGGGTGTAAGTGACACCAGAGTGGGCCCTATCCTCAACTGCCATGGCCAGCTGGGACCACAGGTGGCTCATGAGTTGTTGGAAAGAGGCAGCGATGGTGGGGTGTGCCTCCTCTTCATGACCCACCACCTCCCAGTACACTTCCCTTTGGCAAGAGCAGCTGGCAAAGGACACTGAGACTGACTGCTGGCCTGAAGGGCCCTGGGACCTTGTAGGACAAGGCAGCATATGGAAGAGTGTGGTGGATATGTGGGCAGCCAAACTCCAATGCAAGCTCCTTGTGCTCTGTGCCAGTGTCCCTTAGCCTTGTCTGGGCCCTAGGGTGGCCACTAAGTAGAGTGTGATGTTGGGAGAGAGGGATTCATAGTACAGAGGACACCACTGCCCAGGAGCTCTGTTGCCAACCTCTCTAACCTAAGCATCTGAGGAAAGAGGGTGGGTACAGCAGAGTGATACACACGGAAGAGTCAGATGTGGTCTTTAGCATCCTTACCAGCATGCCATACTGCCCTGCCTTGGTCCCCCTTCCTAGGTGTCAGGGCACAGAGCAGAGAGAGGTGTCCAAAGAAGACCAATACCCAAACCCTCACTGTTTCCTACTATTCTAGAAACTTTATTATTACACATGCTACCATTTCCTCATCTAAAATGAGAATACTGTGAGTCCCTACCTCACCTCTATGAAGATGGAAAACCCCAATATGTAAAAACAACTTAGTACATGGACCGTGCACTAAGTGCCAGCCATCAAATTAGCTACAGATCCTTCCAGAAAGATCCCTGGCTGCTCCTGCTGAGAAGAGCCCTTTACTGGCCAGCTCATTGCTGCCGGAGCACTCAAAGGGGACTGTGAGCAGAAGTACTCATCTCCACAGGAGTCAGTACCCCATTTTAGATGTCTGCTTGCTAGAATTTCCCACCAGAAGAACCCTATATGTGGCAGAAACACTTTCAGACATGTCTATAGCTCCCAGTAGGACTCTAGTAAGGGCCTGAAGGCAGGAGGGTAAGCTAGGAGGAAGATTTGGGTGGGGTAGGAGCAGACTTCAAAGCACAAGGATGAGCAGACCCTCGGCGAAGCCTTGATAAAGCTGTTACAAGAGCAGTTAAAACAGACTTGGAAGAGCCAGGCTGAGGAGAATGAAAATGCCCCCCCCCCAAGCAGTCACTGAACTCAGCAGCCCCCAGCAGAGCCTCACATCACAATCCCTGGGTCTGCAGGCAGGGCTGTTTCCAGACAGGCCACTCAGAAACAGGCACGCAGCTCCTGAACTCTGAGATCTGCCTCAGGAGGACTGACGGCTGACTGGAGGCTGGCGGCTCAGAACCAGCACTGGGCCTCATTACTGAGAACCACACGGCCCCCATGCACGCTCACTGGAGGCCTAGGCAGGAAGCTAGTAAGGAAGGCTGCCTTTCTACTTCTCCTGGGCCTGTAGGTTCTGTAGTGACCATGTAGATTTGGGGTGGAAACACCTCAGAGCTTCATATGTTCAGACTTCTTCCCCACTCCGGCCCTCTGCACAACCCCTGCCTAAACACCTAGGTAACAGGAAACCACAGGGCAATTATGAGTTTCTCTCCTCTGCTAAACAAAAAAAAAAGTATTTCCACCTTAGCATCTCAGCATGCCTTCCAAACCAGGGCTTAAGGTGAGGGGAGATGCTGTGAGGGGAGCAGGGGTGGGGTGAGGTGAGCTTTCAGAGGAGTCAGCATTGTGATAAGGGAAAGCCTAGGCCACAAGTTCCTCCTGATGACAGATGCACTGGAGGAAGGGTCCCCCCCAGACTCCATGCACCTCACTTGTCAACCTCTACAGTTGGGCAGTGCCAGTGAGCAGCAACAACTGGCTCTCTGCTGCAAAGCCCCCACGGCAGCATATGTCGATTGCTATGGTGTGATTCTTCTCACTGTGGTCAGTTTTGAGAGACACGCTACAAGGTGACCTTGTTGAATGGAAGGAGAAAGGTACACAGGCGTACACACCGTTCTGTACTCGTTTTCACCACACAGATGCAGCACTCAGCCTCCTGAACTCCAACAACAGGGCAGCACCTGGTTGGGCACCCATGCCGTCTGTGTAGGGCTACCAAGCAGCCCTTGCAGGGCCCCATGACACCACCTCCCTGCAGCTGCCAGTGCTGGGTTCCTGGACCCTGTTGTGTCTGGAAAGCTGCCCTCCACAGCTTCCAGTGTACACTGTCTCCTTCTCCCACCTCCTTCAGTCTCTGGGCAGGAGATGCCCCGTTGCTCAGGCTCCATCCCCTCCACACTCTCAAGAACATAGACTAGGGCTAGAGAGGCGGCTCAGTAGTCAAAAGCACTTGCTATTATTGCAAAAACCCATTTGGATTCTCAGCACCAATGTCAGCTGGCTCACAAGGCCTATTCCTACAGTTGCAGGGATCTGATACCTCCTCCAGTCTTGTGAGCACTGCAGACACATAGTGCACATCAAACAAGCAGGCACACACATGCATATAAATAAAAATAAATTTATAGAACATAGATACAGCCAAGCAGTGGTGGCGCACGCCTTTAATCCCAGCACTCAGGAGGCAGAGACAGGTAGATCTCTGTGAGTTCAAAGTCTAGGGAGAGGGTTCCAGGAAATTCAAGGCTACACAGAGAAACTCAGTCTTGAAAAACAAACCAACAAAAAACCAAAGAATAAGGGTTGGGGATTGAACTCAGGATCTCTGGAAGAGAAATCATTGCTCTTAACTATCTCTCCAGCCTCCAAATATAGTTTATTATTAAATTAAATGGTTTGATTCTATTTAGATGTCTCATGATCTTTTAAAAAAGTTATTATACATATAATAACTTTATATATATACATATATACATATATATACACATATATATATATATATATATATATATATATATATATATAAATGTGTGATTCGCATGTGTGTCAGTGCATGAAGTACATGCATGCCTTATGATCCCCTGAAACTGACATTATGAATGGTATGAGCCACCATGCAGGTGCTGGGAACTGAACTTGGTCCTCTGTAAGGACAGGAAGTGCTCCTGATGGCTGAGCCATCTCTCTAGGCTGTCATCTCATAATCTTTAACAACCAACACTTATGAGAGAGCCTCAGCACCCTCCTACACGAAAAGCATTCTGGTCCCCTCTACTCAGGTGCTGGTTGGAGCAAGAAAACAAGAGGAGTGAAAATGTCTTTAAAAATGAAATGATTTTACCATTCAAAAGCAAACTATTATTTTTTTAATCACCACAGAGATCGGAAGTAGCCTCAGGAGAAGACTAAGCCATTGCATGTTCTAGAAGAGGAAGTGAAGGGTCAGAGAACAGAGTGAGCCCCACCAGCTGAGCTGGTCAGTGGTGGTATTAGCAACTGCCTTGCCCTCAGACTTTGCTCACTTCCCATTCCTCCAGCTGTGATAAAGGGAAGCCCATGGCTAGTTCTGAGCTTGGCTGATGGAGCCTCATGGCTGAGGTCTGCCTAGCAAGGGTGACCTGTCGTTTTTCACACTGGGAGCGGATGCAAGAAGCCATTACTGTATTTTAATACAGCTTGGTAGAGATAAAAAGGCCATAATCATGTCTTTCCTAGGGTCTCTCTCTCTCTCTCTCTCTCTCTCTCTCTCTCTCTCTCTCTCTCTCTCTCTCTCTGCCTCTCAGAGCTTAGAGTCAGTGACAGGTTGTGTGGCACCTAAAGACCACACACAAAGTTGGTGGGAACAGGGTTCTCTGAGAACCTCTGGAACACAGGATGTTGATGTTTCTGGAAAATGGGTCAGCAGGAAGGAGGAACACTAAGAACAGGGCAGCACCTGGTTGGTCACCCATGCCGTCTGTGTAGAGCTACCCAGCAGCCCTTGCAGGGCCCCATGACACCACCTCCCTGCAGCTGCCAGTGCTGGGTTCCTGGACCCTGTTGTGTCTGGAAAGCCGCCCTCCACAGCCTCCAGTGTACACTGTCTCCTTCTCCCACCTCCTCCTCTCTCGGTGCCATTACTGCTTCACTCTCTGGGCAGGAGATGCCCCGTTTTGCCCAGGCTTCATTCCCCCCCCCCATCTCTCTCTCTCTCTCCATTTTCTGCAGGTCTAGCACGCTTGGCTCTCTTAAACATCACGCTTTATGGCTGTTTGCAGTGCAATTTTGTTCCTATCCTGCCATTCAATTTGAATTAAATATCAAACAGATGTGAGTCATTTTTTGTGCTCTTTTTAAAGAAAAAAGTTTAATATTGGGGAGCATGCCCTCCTAAGGTCAGGAAAGCCATTCGGAGAAATAAGCCCCCTCAAATTAAAAAAGAATCACATTGGTTAGCTTGAGATACTTTCAAGTGGTACCTTTCGAAGTGCTAAGGAACAGTGTTTCCAGCAAGCTATAAAGCATCAGGAGAAAGCAAGGCAAGATATATGGCCTGGGGCTGATGGGGAAATTGAGCTCCGAGAAGGGGCAGCCCCACCTGGGAGGAAGCCCTGAGCCTGGAGATGAGGTTTGCAGATGATGCTGGGGGAGGCCATCTTCCCTCGAGGCCCTAGGGAGGGCCTGCACTTTGCAGCCTGTGTGGTCAGGCTGAGAAGGAAGGCAGGATGGATTATCCATGTACTCAAAGAGCCCGCTGAACGTATGCAGCATATCCCACCTTCACAGGTTTGTGCCACCATGGTCTTTTTCTACAGCCAGCTGTTATAGTCTGAATTGTCTTCCTAGACAGGCCAAATGCCTTTGTCCCTTGTCTCTGTTACATCTCTTAGATAGTGGGGTCTTTGGACATTGGCAGGTCATTGGAGAAAAAACTCACCCATGACCTCAGTGGCTATGGTCACTGTCTAGTACAGCCTAACAGCTTAGAGCATCTCATCACTAAAGTGTTCCACTCAAAGGGCTGGGGCCCATCTCTTGATGGCTTTTCCCATGAGCAGGAGTGCCTGGTCAGGCTCCAAACAACTCCCCTCACTTCTTGGCACAGCTATACCTGCCTCTCCAAATTATTGGACCTGCCGCCATTCATGGCTTCCAGCCAGGAACTCTCCAGGGCCAGAGAGGCTAAAGTGTTTCCATGTGGTCTCTTGACTCACTACACCAAAGACACCACTCCAACTGCAGTGCCGACTGCAAACAGCATTTCCATGTCCAGGGCATGGGGCCAGCTTGTTCTAGACATTTTGGATATTAATACAATGGTCTGCACACCCAAGGTTTGCCTCAGGGACAACAAGGAAATACCCAGAGACTTTGCATCAGGTCCTGCTGATGAAACAGAGCCAACAGTTCCTAGAATTCTGCAGAAAGCAGACCAGGCAAGTGGAGGGATTTAAAGAAAGAAAAGCCTAGACTTTGGCATCAGGTAACTGAAGTCAAGACCCAGGTTCTACTCCTTCCTAGCTCTGTTACCTTAGCCAAGAACAACTGTACCCAGTCTTCTTTGTTTTTTATTTCTCCCTTCCACACTACCCCCTTTCTGAGGTGTGTGTGTGTGTGTGTGTGTGTGTGTGTGTGTGTGTGTGTGTGTGTTTATGTGTATGGGTGTTTGGCTTGCATGTATGTCTGTACACTGTGTGAATGCAGTGCTCACAGAGGCCAGAAGTTACAGAAGGTTGTGAGCCACCATGTGAGTGCTGGGAATCAAACCGCTGAAAGAACAGCCAACATTCTTAATTTCTGAGACACTTCTCTACTCCCTCCTGCCCCCCCCCATTTGTTTTTTTGTGTGTTACTAAGTATCTCTCATCTCATGGATGCCAAGGAAGACAGGATGACATGTGGGGTACCCAGCACAATGGGGGACCAGTACTTTAGCACTAATGGTAGGTGGTTATTTTTTTCACCTTACCCTGTCTGATAGCACTTGCTCGGGTCTGGGAGGCTGGAAGTTGGATCAGAGCCGAGTTTCTCCCTGAAGGAATGCACTGATGGCCTCAGGAATGGGAGACACGAAGGAAGAGTGATGAATTACACTTCACATAATGTTCCGGGGGAGGAAGAGGTGTGGGGGAGGCTGAAGAAATACCAAGAAACTCCAGATGAGGAACTGAGAGTTGTGAGCCACTGTTGCTCCAACAGTCCTGAGTCCCCAGCATGTTCAGTACGAACATTCTAAGGCCTGCCTCTGAGAGCCTGAGGTGACAGAGTGTGGTGGTGGGCAGCTGATGACGGGCAAGGCAAAGCTCCTAGCCTGTGGGGAGGAACAATCGCTATGTGGTTTCTAGCAGGACTCTCAGCTCAAGCTAAAACCAGTCAGAAAAGATTTCGAGAAGAATCTGTGCTTGGATGAAAAGCAGAGAGGAAAGAGAGGAGAGGGGAAAGAGAGAGAGAGAGAGAGAGAGAGAGAGAGAGAGAGAGAGAGAGAGAGAGAGAGAGAGAACTCTCTATGGTGCTCTTAGAGATCTCAGTCACCACTCACCCTGCACAGCCCACCTGCAGCCATTCATTGGGGCTTCACTGAGAGCCAGAGGTCCTCAGAGGGGCTGGTTAGGGCTCAGCCATGACACAGCTCACAGCTCACCACCAAAGGACTCTGCACACAGACAGACTTGGGGCTCTCATCTCACAGAGTGTGGGAGATTTCAAGTGACAAGATTTCAAGACATCTGAAGTCCCTTTGAATCTCAGCAGCAAGGATGCCTACAGCTCAGCACAAACCCTCTGCTCCTAGACTAAAGGTCAGATGTCCTGAGGTGTAGGGGCAGAGAAAAAGAATCTTCTCTCTCAGCCCCATTGTAAGGTAGGGCTCTCTTTTCCCGCCCCCTCCACCCCTACAGAATCTAGGGGTACAAGGCCCTATGTTATTAAAGAAGACTGCCCATGGGCTGGGGATGGCTCATTGGGTAAAGTGCTTGTCATTCAAGCATGAAGACCTGACTTTGGATTCCCAGCGTTCATGTAAAAAGCTGTCATGGCAGCTACACATATACCCAATGCTGGAAGTGTGGAGACAGGCAGGTCCCTGGAGCTCACTGGCTGACCAATCTGGCTGAATGGCAAGATCTGGGCTCAGTGAGGAAACCCTGTCTCAAACAGAGAATAGAATGGAATTGAATTAGAATAGAGATGGAGAGTGATAGAGAAAGACACATATCAACCTGCACAAGCAAGGCAAGCACACCTACACACACACACACACACACACACACACACACACACCACATACACACACACAACACATACACACACACCACACACATACACACACACCACACACATACACCACACATACACACACACCACACACACACACCACACACATACACCACACATACACACATACACCACACATACACACCACACACACACCACATCACACACACACCACACATACACACCACACACACACACACACACCACACATACACACACACCACACATACACACCACACACACACACCACACACATACACCACACACCACACACACACACCACATCACACACACATACACACACCACACACATAAACCACACATACACACCACACACACACACACACACACACACACACACACAAACCACATCACACACACCACACATACACACACACACCATACACACACACATACACCACATATACACACCACACACACACACCACATCACACACACATACACACACCACACACATAAACCACACATACACACCACACACACACACAAACCACATCACACACACACACCACACACACACACACACACACACACACACACTGCTGACTGTGGTGCTGGCTTGGTCTTACATCCCCCAGTATGTGCCTCATGCCAAGAACCTCAATCTGTTTGTCTTTCTGAATCTGGGACACCTCACTCAGGATGATTTTTTCTAGATCCATCCATTTGCCTGCAAACCTAATGATGTCATTGTTTTCTCTGCTGAGTAGTACTCCATTGTGTATATGTACCACATTTTCTTTATCCACTCTTCAGTTGAAGGGCATCTAGGTTGTTTCCAGGTTCTGGCTATTACAAACAATGCTGATATGAACATCGCTAAGCAAATGCCCTTGTGGTATGATTGAGCATTCCTTGGATATATGCCCAAGAGTGCCACAGCTGGGGGACATGGAGTCCCAATTTTCTAAGAGCACCATATTGATTTCCAAACATAGTATGTACTCACTCATAGGAGGATACTATATGTAAAACAAAGATGACTAGACTGCTACACCACTCCAGGGAGGCTACCTAGAAAACAGAAACCGAAGAAAGACACAGGGATCACCCAGTGACAGAGAAATGGATGAGATCTACATGAACAACCTGGACGTGAATGGGGGTACTGAAGGGCAAGGTTCGAGGGAAAGAGAGCTTAGGGGCGCTGAATCAAAAACAGAGTGGGAGAACAAGGAATAACAGACCATGACAAATGAAGACCACATGAGAACAGGAAGAAGCAAAGTGCTAGAGACGTCCCCAGAAATCCACAATGATACCTCCTTTGTAAACTACTGGCAAGGGTCGAGAGAAAGCCTGAACTGACCTAGTCTGGTGGTGATCAGATGGCCAAACACCCTAACAGTCGTGCTAGAACTCTCATCCAATGACTGATGGAAGTGGATGCAGAGAGTCACGGCCAGGCCCCAGGTGGAGCTCCAGGGGTCCAATTGGCGAGAAAGAGGAGGGATTGTATGAGCGAGAATTGTTGAGACCAAGATTGGAAAAAGCACAGGGACAAATAGCCAAACTAGTGGAAACACATGAACTATGAACCAAAAGCTGAGGAGCCCCCAACTGGATCAGGCCCTCTGGATAAGTGAGACAGTTAATCAGCTTGAACTGTTTGGGAGACACCCAGGCAGTGGGACCCAGACCTGTCCTTAGTGCATGAGCTGGCTGTTTGG